>NC_083339.1:126468595-126471095 GCF_019175385.1 Lycium barbarum | reverse complement strand
GAAACCCATTAAAGTCATCTAAGCCAAGAAATTTCAAAGGAAGTGAGTTAGGGTTTTTGGTGCAAGAAAAGTATTGCTACTCAAGGCTTGTTCCTACAATATCTAAGGTAAGTTTTATGATATTCTCATGATGTTTAAGATATTGAGAAGTTGAAACACTTGAATTGTTGAAGAATATAGAAAATGGGTTATAAATGTGGGAATAGTGCTATTGTTGAATGGTAGTTTGAAATGAATCATGAATATGAATATGTTGTGATTGTAAGTAGATTATGAATGAAATTTATAACATGGAATGAGTATTATACGTGAAAGAACGTAATAGTGAATTATGACCATGATTATGGGGAAATTGAAGTGAAATTGTGAAATGTGAATAATTTAGATGGATGATGAATGTTGTCTATTATGTTATGAACGTTGTTATGAATGTTTGGGAGTTGATATAGAATATGGGAAAAGTTGTATAAATAAAGGAAATTCTGCCCAAATTTTCCTAGAAATAGTAAGCACGTTTAAGTAACCGATTGGCTAACGTTCATGCGACTTCTCTTGAAGGTAGAAACGTGGGCATCAAAGGAAAATAAGCAAGTGACATATTAGTAATGACAAAGGTATGTAAGGCTAGTCCTTTCTTTCCAAGGCATGAGTCCTATGATATGATATCCCCTCCTTCTTCATGATTTTCCTACGTACCAAAAACTATGAGTCTGCAATTATGAAGAGCTTCACAAGATAAATGAAAGAGACATGTTACGAGCATGACGATACCTACGATAAATATAAGTATATAAGTTCTAAAGTTAGGATACGACATTCTTACGGAACTAATGATCCTTATGTAACTTCTATGATATTATGTTCCCTACCTCTCCATGACCTTCCTACCTTCCGGAAAACTAAGAGTTTATGATCATGAATAGCCACGTGAGATAAAGATAAGAGGCATGCTATGAGCACGATAATGAAGATGATAAGCTTAAGTCTAAAGATTCTAGAGTTCATGGTATAATGTTTATAAAAAGCTAACGACATTAACTACGACCTATTGATGTTGCTTGTTGTATACACTCACCTTATATGCTAATTCCTTCAAGGTGAGACATAATGCTTATGAATGCTCCATAATCGAATCGGGGGTTCTCGACCTTATGTCACCCCGACATTGTTATAGATTGTCCATAAGCCTTAATGCACGTCTTATGACCAGTGTTCCGCAAAGTTACGAGTCTATGCTCATAGAGGATTTCATATGAGATAAAGGTAAGAGATATGCTATATAAACGATAGTGGTAATGTTGAGCTTAAGCCTAGAGATTATAAAGTCTATCCTACGTATTCATACGAAGTCCATGCTACGAATATGATGTGATTTTCATAGATTGTCTTTAAATTTAAATGTATGCATAAATGAAAGGTTACGATACGCTTATAAGATGTATGTGATGACAATGATGATGATGAGATATACTGATCCTTGTTATGATGTATGTGATATGGTCGAGCCACTACGTGGCCGAATACGGAAGATATGTACGGACACTGTCGAGCCACTACGTGGCCGAATACGGATACTGTCGAGCCACTACGTGGCCGAAAACGGATACTGTCGAGCTACTACGTGGCCGAATACGGATAATGTAGAGCCACTACGTGGCCGAATACGGATAATGTTTTATGTGTATGAGCAGATATGGTACTACGACGATGAATTATATGACATAATGATGTATACGCTATGATGATTCATATACGACGATTATGTATATATGATATATGTATGAAATGTATTCATCCTTAAGGGTCGCGCAGGTTTTACCTTCACCTTATGACTTATGATTTCTCTATTATGTTTATTTCTTTCATGCCTTACATACTCAGTACTATTCGTACTGACGTCCGTTTTCTTTGGACGCTGTGTTCATGCCCACAGGTAGACAGGAAGACGGCGCAGACCTATAGGAGCTATCAACAGATTTTCAGGAGCACTCTATTATTCCGGAGGTGCTAACGGGGTTTATCCTTTTGTGTATATATATATATATATATATATATATATATATATATGTATATGTATTTTGGGAACGACGGGGCCTTGTCCCGTCCATATGTCTAGCACTCCAGTAGAGGCTCGTAGATACGCAGTGCGGGTTATATCGTCTCACGAAGTTGCTATTATGTATATATGTATATATATTATTTTGATAGCCGGAAGGCCAATGTATACAAAAGTGTGTATGTTTTCAAATGAAAGATGATTTTCCTATCATAAAAGAGCGTAAATGAGTATGACGAGTAATAGAACGAGCGGTGCTCGGTGGTTAGCCCCAGGTACCCGTCGCGGCCCCTAGTCGGGTCGTGATGTTTTTTTTTATTTAACATGGGACTTTCCTATATTTTAGGCTTGCCTCGAATTGAACTTTTGTAACTAAATCGTTCTATACTCAAGAAAGGCGGGATGCCTATGACGTGTACGTGTCGGATGAACCAAATCCTCGTT
>NC_083339.1:125661699-125743413 GCF_019175385.1 Lycium barbarum | reverse complement strand
CGCCCCAGCAAGTAATTTCGTTTTAGTCAAAAAAAAGGCAATCAATCAGAGAAAATACGTCAGAAAATCCTTCGAAATTGTGGACCCTTTCCCTTTATGGACTTAAACAAGCGTCCCGAAATGGGTTTGCCAAATTTTCTTCTGCTTTACTGGATGCTGGTTTTCTTCAAATCGGGGGTTTCCCCGGCAATCCCACACACAGCAAAAGCCATTTCTAATGCCTGATGAGTCAACCAATTCCTCTACCCCGCAGCTTCCCCGTTTCCTGAAATAATTTAATTATTCTGACATAGATGAGGAGTTTTAATCATATTTTGGGTTTAAGTGATGGTTCAATAAAATAGATGTTATTTATGATTTAATCTTCTAAAAATATCTAATTAAAATAAAAAAACCTTAAATTTTCAATTTTATTTACAAAACTAATCCAAACAAGTGTATTCTCAAAATTATTATAAACTAAAAGCACAAGACATCCAAAGTATTCCAAGGTGAAAACTGACGAGCATACTCTCGGGTGAGAGATATAAATGAATAATAAAAACTAAAATAATTTTAAGTGTGTAATTGTTTAAGAAGTATTTTGTGAGTATATACAATAAAACAATTGTAATAATATATTGAATTTACAGTGCTCCCCTCCACTTGCGCATAAACGAATTTGATATATAGTGGAAAATGAGCAGGTAGGGAATTAAGAAAGAAAATGAAAAAACAGAAATAAAAATAAAAGGAAAACGGACAAGACAAAATATATACGAGATTCTGAAAATTTTATTCAGTGGATTTCAGATTGTATGTATTCAGTTTGGTTTTAGTTTTTCCTTTTCTTCTTCTTTTATTGTTGTTATTAGTAGTTTAGAATGAAACATAAAGAAAATCATAAAGTAACCGTTAAAATTTAAAATAAATTAACATTAAAACGTTAAATTGGATCTATTTAGATCTGAAGTCAAAGCTTTTAAATAAACAAATGTCTATAAAATTTATATACCCATACTTTTTCATTCATCTATTTTTTTTTTTTAAATCTGCTAATGCAAAATCCACTTCATCTAAGTCTACTTTTTTTAAAAAAATATATAATTTTTATTTAATATAAATTAAATTACTATTTATATGCATAAGAAATTTAATATATTCTATCTCGAGTAAATTTTTAATGGTATCAATCATATCCATTATTTATTAACGTTTTGCGCGGGGTACTTCACTACTAATTATGTAAAATGGGGTGGACTGTAGAATGATCTGGTTTCGTGTATAACATTGATATGACAACAGAAGTTTGTTAGCAGAAAAATTAGTATTTAGAAAAAGGTCCTACCGGGAGTCGAACCCAGGTCGCTGGATTCAAAGTCCAGAGTGCTAACCACTACACCATAGAACCAGTGACGTCAACCTCCCATTTTAAATTTATACTTCTGTTTTACTACTGACCAAATCCGAAAATAAGAGATGTGCACATTGTGAAACACAATGATATCAAAGTGGAGCTAGGGGAAAACAGGATTGCTTGGAATCCATGAATGAATCCTTGCTTTTTTATATAAATAAACCAAAGAAAAAAGTTTGAGTTCTGTTGCACATTGCAAGTAATCAATTAATAAAAGAAATATATCATAATTATATTATCAAGATTATATGATTGTTCTGAAGGAGCAACTTCTAATCTTAACAAGTTATAGTTGCAGGCGCCCACCATATCTTGCTTCCAACAATGCTGAAGCACAACAATGCTGGGAACAATTTTACATGAATTCTTGCTGAATTAATTACGCATGCATGTTTGAACTTAATTTTAATTTCTCATATGCTCAATATTTCTCAAACAACTTTTATGTTCTCTCCAGATGGAGATATTTTCTAGTATCATTCAGGTAGGAATGAAGTGATATATAATGCCGTCCAACTTTACCAGATTTAGTACATTCCATTGCTAAACTTATAATTTTCTGAACAAAAGCAACTTTAAACTTTCCAGATGTTGAAGAACTTTTTAAATTATGTGATTCTTAGTGTTTGCCAATTTTACAAATTGTACTCTAGTTTAATCTATCTGCTTAAAACTAACTTGGACGATTTTCCACATGTCGAACAAAGAACTCAGTTATGTGATTCTTCAATAGGAAATCATTGTTACATTAAAAGGACTTCGTTATAGAACTTGATAATGAGAAAGTTTCTCCAAACAGCAAGTAGAATGCATTAAATTCCATATGATTGTGCACACACTTATATAATGGAAGTGCACTTTCAACACTACTGGTTTCTCCAACAAGATGGAAACTCCATTCAAATTAAAAAAGACTTTCGAAGTATATATCAACACTTTCTCAAGTGCTAAGTAGTAGTTAAAATTTGTTGCACAGCGACAGATCAAATTATCAAGTAATTATAACGCAGCATTATTGTTCCTCCTTTTGTTCCTTAATTTTTTTTTTTTGGTTTCTCACTTGATATCTGGTACACACATTGAGACCTGACTAAATCTAAATTTGCGTCGAGAAATCTCAAATTGAAGATTAAAACGCTCCCTAACAAATCCATCCTCAGGGCTCGGACCCTTGTTGGTCATTTTTGTTCCTTTAATTAATTGGATAAATCAAGTGCGGATATGCACGAAACTCTGTACTGAGAAGAAGAATGAATAAAATCTATAGCTGGTCGCATATTATCACTAAGAAAGTACATCATCAAAATATTGAGCACAATAGGTTACACTGTACACTGATAATTTGCCAAAGCAGCATATGAGTGATTAGCCTGGAGCTTGCTCATGAGGACTTCTTATCTTTAATTGCATATAAAATATTTACATAATCAAGTCACTTAAACATAATTATATCAATTAATGATTTCGAACAAAATGAAAGTAACCTGTTTTAACAGATTAAACTACCATGACAGAATAAATAATGCAACCTTTACAGACCATGACTACATGTACTAGTGTGTATGAGATTCTAATTTGTTTTCTTGAGAGTTACTCACTGGCTTAAGACTCATAGTACCTGGTGAAAGTTTGAGGTGTTGTTACATGATATTAGCCAAGGAAATAGGAAACAAAGCAATTGCAACAGTTCATAGTCAGGACCTATAGTAATTGCAATTTTTACTGCTTTTTTTTTAAGAGTAGTTTCTTTTGTGCAAACCTCTTTTGGCTAGCATAGAGGTATTTGCTTAAAAAAATAAAAGTATATAGCTTAAATCCTACATTAACGCTATTAAAAACATTAGCAAAGATTAATACTAGGAATGGGGAGGTTTCTTTTCAACGAAATAGAGAAGGATTGAAAAATTCTCAATATTCAGAAGCTAATATCTGCACTACAACAATTATGATATTTAGCTACGAAGTTATTAGTCACCGCACAAAATTCGTCACTGATGTTTCACTTTTTGTGACAAAAAATACATTTCGTGATTAAATATATCAGCCACATACTTTTAGTGACAAAACACTGAATTTCGTAGCAAAGTTTTGTCCACTAAAGTTTCCCACCAAAAAATGAGTTAGCGCCATTTATTGAGTTAAATTAGCGACGAATTTTGTGTTTTCAGTGACACATTATTTTGTCACTAATAATGTACCCAATTTGTGCCAAATCATTATTTGTCTTAAAATTAGTTAAATTTTAACACGAATTTTTTTTTTGTCACAAAAAGTATGTTCTTATAATAGCGACAAATTAAAGTTTGTAGTTAAATGTTGTAAGGTATAGCTACAAAGTTTTATGTTTAATTGTGACATTAGTTTTTGTCACTAATAATATAAACAATTAGTGACGAAAAATTTATCGTCTTTAATCAGCATGTGACTTAGTGACAACAATTTTTTGTCACAAAATATGCAATGTTTTAAATAACGACGATTTTAAATTTGTAGTTGAATGATTTAACTATTGGCGACGAAAAGAATTCGTCGCTAAATATAAATAATCTTTTGCTACGATTATTTATGGTGACAAGTTATCGATGCTCGAGTGTCTGCTGATAGCAAATATTTACGAAAAAGCTAATGATACTTATGAAAAAAGCAAAGCGAGCAAAGGAATAAGGAAGGACATGATGTTCAAGAATTCAGCAAAATTTGGGAGTTTAAAATATGGTTATAATCATATTTAAATCAGAAAAGGGCCAAATATACCCCTTGTACCATTGAAAAAGGGTCAAATATACTCTTAGTTATACTTTGGGTCCAAATATACCCCTGCAGTTATACTTTGGGTCTAAATATACCCCTCCTCCGTTAACGTTGTCCAAGGTGGACATCCAATCCTACGTGCTAATGACATTTGATGAGTGGGATGCCACGTGGCATGCGACCTGAGCACTCCTAACTCATTTTGCCCCGCCCTTTATTTATTTTTCCACCACCAAAATGTCCTTCCCCTCCACCACCATTACCATTTGTTACTCTTTTGAAGCTCGAATCCCCTGACAATATAATACCCAACAATCTTCCGCTACAGACAACTTCAATTTCGTAAGAATTCAAATATGATATATAACGCTTTCGCCACCCATCTTCTCCTTGGTGGTTCAACTCCAACTCCTGATATTTCTGGGATGGGATGGCATTTCGTCCAACTAATTTCATTAAACCATCATTGAAGTTATTTTTGCTTAACTTGGCTTGATTTGTCCAAAAATTAATGATTAGTGCCACTCAATTTCATGTTCTAATGTTTTGATAACCATGTGCATAATTGGAAGGACATTTTTTTTCCAGAGCTCTAACTGGTGGCGGTTATGGTAGTGATGGTGGTGGAGAGGAAGGAAATTTTAGTAGGGGAAGAACAAACAGAGAGGAAGGGTAAAATGGATTTGGGATGCTGAGGTGGCCTTCCACGTGGCATCCACCTCATCAAATGTCATTGCCATGTACGATTGAATGTCCATCTCAGACAACTTTAACGGAGGAGGGGTATACTTAGACCCAAAGTTTAACAGTAGGGGTATATTTGGACCCAAAGTATAACGAATGGTATATTTGACCCTTTTCCAATAGTGCAGGGGTATATTTGGCACTTTTCCATATTTAAATTGTGGCCACTTTATTGCAATTTTAAAATCAATTTCAAATACAATTTGAAATTTAACCAAATTAAAGTAGAATTGAGATAAATTAATTATTCCATTAATTGTTTAAGCTTCTTAATCTTAAACAATATCCACAATTAACAACCTTCGTGAGATTAGAGGAGCATATATCGACCCCAATAGGTAACTTCATTTAACAGACTAATCGAATACCTACAAGTCAGCCGGTGAACACCAAGCACCCAGACAACTATAAATACAAGACAAATGATCAGTTAGAGAGGCATCTAACACTATCGTACAGGACATAAAACAACACATTTAACTACATTTTTCTCTACTTTTCTTATGCTTGTACTCTTACAAAATAGCATTATGTATTTTCCTTTTGACTTACTCTGAAGGACTAGCTAGTCAACATATTTAGCTACATTACATACACGATCCTGCCTATCTTATTCCTGCATCACAAGGAGGCTATACTATTCTATATGTAGTTAGTTACCAATAATACAAATATGCTTTGTTATCCCTTTTACTTTAATATTCGCCATTTTAATGTCGTTCTTTACATTTCCTGCATCATTATTAGCTTTAATCCATAATTGATCATGAAGTGATTTTTACGCTTTATAATTTGATGCCAATTGTGGGTCCATAACGATGATTTCCGCATTATCTCGCGAATCTATTACTTAAATGATTTTTAGCATCGAAATAGAGGATTCTCAAGATCCACCACGAATTTCAACATTCCTTAAGCAATTGTCTATTGTATATTTTACCAATAGATTAAAAAATTGTTGATAAAGAGTGCCCAATGTTGAGGCCAGTACCAAAGTAGAAACAGACCGAGTGGACGGATTGGGATTGCAGGATTTGTACAGTGACACAGAGCAAAATCATAGCATCTATTTTTGATCGTCGTGGTGCTAGAACTGCGATGCCATCACGACATAAATAATTAGGCCGTGACATCTAAAGACCTAAAACATTCTTTGAATACTGAACATGTGATCTTAGATATCATATATCATAACTTTAAATGAGGACACCTATAAATACTAACATAAACTCAGTCAATCATATGTATATATGAGGTCCAATCTAGATATTGGCTAGACTGGATAAGTCACGACACTATGTTTCTATCTTTATTTTACTTGAATGATTTATTTTATACACAACATATTCACTTGTTTTTGATCAGTTAGTTTTAGTTTTAAATTTATTTCAAATATTTTCCTTACTTTAAATAGTTCCTAAAATAAGAAAAAGAAAAAAAGGGGAACACACAGAAATTATCCTTTCCCAAATTTCCCCTCCTGCTTTCCACAAATTCCCCCTCCTGCTTTTCCCCCAAATACCGGTTCCCTCCATTTTTTTTTTTTTTTTTTGATTAAATCAGATTCCGTCCCCCACATCCCATTCCCCTCGGATTCATGCCAAATTGCAGTTCTCTCCCTCTTGTTTCATTTCATGCCAAAAAACGAACTGTTTTTTAGGGTTTAATTTCATTCTTTAGTTTTCTCTGTATTTTGGTGGGTATTACTTACATTGTTTTAATCTCTTGTGAAGTATCCAACTGCAATGTGCGAGAATCAGCAGGCAACTCCTATGTGGCGAATTGTAAGTTTCTATTTCTTTGTAATTCTGAGTTGATTAGAAAATCAGCTTAATTTTCTAACGAATTGGGAGCGATTAGAGGTAATCGAGTCACAGTGAAACTCTTACGGCCTATTCAGACTTCAACGCTTCATTCTCAGACTCCAATATGCAGTGAAACTCCGGTACGTTTTCGGACAATCCACTATGTTTTTTCTCTCATTTTTGCCACTTCGAATTGTAAGTTGTAACCCTAGGTTAGCCAAATTAACGGTCTTGCAATTATTTGTTTCAAATTGTTGAAATGTTAGGTTATAAAATTGTTAAACTATGTCTTGTTTTCAAATGCCATAAGAAATAGAAAGCTATAAGATACTACCTTGAACATTATGATACAGAGTGCTTGATAGGCTGACCTTGGCTTGGGTTAGTGAAGTAGCAGTAGTTGTTACTTTAGGATCATTTTATTATCAAATAAATGTTCTCAATCAATTTTTATCATTTATGGTACATTGTGTGCATAGGCACTGGTGGATGAAGTTGTTGTCTCCTTGTAATATATTGTAGCCTGTAGTTGTAAGCACCTGACCCTTTCTTGGAAGCTGCTAAATATGTCGTTGTGAAATGTTGGTCTGCTTGTGAGAAACTAAAATGTGGATGTTACAGTTGTACATGTATACTACAAATTTAGTTTTATTTTAGTGTTTCTCTTTACATAAGAAAATAGTTTCTTTTATTTGTCATGGTTATAGAGTTGTGTTCAATTGTATTTATCTGCTATGCTAATCATGACACCTCAGTTTACTTTCTCTTTGTGTCCACAAACCTCGCAATCATACACAAGCTGTAGTTGAAATTCACACAGAAATTATACACAAGCTGTATTTTTCTTACTCTTTCTAGTTGTAACTTGTTGTGGTGCTCCAGAAACTTCTTTGATAGTAAAATACATATTTTTGGATGATTTGGAAACAACCAGACTTCCAAAATGCTTTAGAGAATGCATGTCCAATGACATCAGGGTAATCTAATATCTGATTAAACCTATACATTTTTGCCATCAACCCTTCAGCTACTTGAGTGAGTTGGTTTACCTATTGCATGTTCAAGACTTTATTAGTTGACCCGCTAGAGCTATGGGCACTACCATCAGAGCTACCATTTCTAGAAGCCTTAGAACCTATTGTTGGAGAAATATCAGGACCTAAGTACTCACTCCACCTAGCTTTAATGCAGTTTCTACTTTCTTATCTTTATGAATGTCCATGATGTTGTTCAGGTTCTAGTTTAGTTAAATCTTCTTTGTCTTCAATTGTACTCTTTCTCTCTAAGATAGCATGCTGTTGGTTGTATTTATTTTCTGCAATGAACAAGTAGATTTGGGCAGTTTGTCTTAAAAAAAACTCTTTTATTGAGTTTTCATGCTCAGGTTTCACATCAACAAAAATAATGGATAAATCCTAGAAGAATTTTCTAGCCTTAGCTCCTTAACAAGAGGTAGCAAAAAGTTACAGTACTTTAAAGATTTTTTTTTGTTGAATTTTACTTGTTTGTTCTCATCTCTGTTTCCTAAATCTTTTTAGTATTGGATTTTTGTTTTATAAGTTGTCAGTTCTTAATTTAGGGTCCTTCCGGTCAGTAGTGTATACGTGCAAGCCCAAAACTAGTAGTCCTTGTTGTTGTGTTTCCATTTTCCCTCCAATTAAAACAAGAACACCTTGGGTAGCGTAAGCGAGAGGGACAATTGGTGTGGTGGGCTAAGGTAATAATGGGTTGGGCAATAGCATTGCACCGTGGAGTTGGTGGCATACCTATGGATCTGCCCCCCGATCTTTGTGAGCCCAGAGAAGCCTGACTTCGCCATTGCTTGCAGATGGGCGTCGATGCACTCAAGGCCCACAAATCCCCTTTGGATGTTGTCGAACTCGTGGTACAGTACCAATTTCACCTACCATATTCTCTCTTAGTTCCAAGTTATTTTTGGGTAAGTAAATAATTTTATTTATTACCAAATATGGGATTTACAAGTTAAAAAAACAGAAAAAAAGGAGAGAAAAACTGATCTCAGGAGAGTGCATAATGCGGGCCAACATGGCCCTGCACTTACGCCCCTTCTCCTCTATCCCCATCAACACCTAAACCACATCTTCGACTCTATTGGGTACTAATTCAGTTTAGACAGGTAGCTACAATATCGTGGAACCAAACTAGCTCGATAAAAAACCTCCTGGATTATCACTCGAACAATCATATTTTCCGGTCTGGTTTTATGTTGGAACACTCTTCCATTTCTCTCTTGCCACACAAAATAGACTATTACTGCTAAGGCAATCCTGTAAATATCAGCCCCTTGACTTCGCCCTTTGCAATATGTAATAGCCCACTGCAACTCATCATGCCATTTCATTACACTCCTGCTAATACCTTGCCATTGGAGTATTTTCCTCCATATACGACCAAATACAGAATACTCAAAGAAGAGATGGTTGATAGACTCATCACTGCTCCTGCATAATGTACACTCATGGTTAATGCACTCATCTATTTTGCAATCCTGTCCCGAGTAAGAACTCTACTATGAACCACAAGCCAGATAATAAACTTCCACTTTGGGAAACCTTGATTGTTACATATGAGCTTTCTTCATGCCACTTTAGTTAAATTCCTTGATTGTTACATATGAGGTTCCACAAGCCAAGTTATTTTCTGCTGTTACTTATCACTTTTTCATCGGATGTAAGTTATGCTTGTCAGTGTAGCTCTTTGCTAAGGAATTTGCATTTGTTCAATTTGTCATCAACAGTTGTTCTTTAGTCTGTTTAGTGATGGTCTGATGGATACCACATTTTGTATTCTTCGTACTGAATTATGACTATATATATTTTTTTTTTAGTTTAATCCCATGAAAATAATGGAGTTTAATGGAAAAAGGTATGCCTGCTTTTGATATTCACTTTCCATGTCTTTCTGTATATTCTCCTCTTGATCAGGGGCATGCATTTGATCTTTTTTTCTTGTTTTTCTTCTATGCTAGGACAAGACTAGAGATACCGTACTTGACTTTGTTTGATACTTGGGTTGAGTAGCTTTTTGTCTCTGGCTTATGAAAGAATTGACTAATGAATTGGATATATAAAGATGGCTAGTGATATCAAATGTAGGTTGGTGTTAATATAAAGATATTTTAATATTATTCAAAATACTATGGAGCATAATATCTGTTTAATCCTCCATTAGACAAAAAACAGAAAATTTCCAATTGTTCTAAGTACTGCCATGGGTTTGGTTGTGATGCCGAGCTTCTGAGATTGAGTAACTTGCTTATGTGATGTTATGATATGTATATGTGCTTTGGAACACTCTCGAGGAGCTCCTTTGGAAGCCTTGAAATATCTGGTTTCTGTAAAATGAGTGATTCGCCTTTTATTGATGTTATTATAGCTCTTAACTTGGATCAAGCAGGTACGGGAACTGGAAAACAATGAATACTTCAATGCTGGTAGAGGATCTGTTCTAACCAGCAATGGTACAGTAGAAATAGAAGCATGTATCATGGATGGGAATATGAAAAACTGTGGAGCTGTTTCTGGCCTAACCATTGTTGTCAATGCTATAGCTTTGGCTAGGCTGGTCATGGAAAAAACTCCACATATATATCTTGCACTTGAGGGAGCGGAAGCATTTTCTAGGGAGCAGGTATGTAAGAACTTTCTAATTATTCAATAAATATATGTTGTCACTTCTTAATTGAGGTTTGAAGAAAGCTCATATTCATGTTTTTCAGTAAGGGGGGAAACTGAAAATGATCAAAAGGTTTGTTCATGAAAAAATGTATTAACCAGGGTACCATTTTTACAGGCTAATCTCAACTTATACATGGAAAATTTTGCTTGAATATGCAATAGTTAGTTTTAGATGTCACACTACATGCTTTAATATGTATATTGCTAATATCAACTCTTTCTTTTAACCTAGAAAAAAAAATCTTTTCTTATGATGTTCTTTTATGTTTTTGAGTAGTTAATGCAACTTGTACAAGAATAAGGTGACTTGATTTTTCTTTAGGTTGATTTTCTTAATTGACTTTATCTCATGGTACCATCATTGATTGACTTTACTTGTTTGATTCTGATGAGAGAAAGCCCACATAGGTTACATTATATTTCAATTTAAGAGTTTTTGCTTCCGAGTATAGTAGCTTGTAGATGTAAGCTTTGTGATATACATGAATTGATTTGTTAAACTTGTAATGATAAAGTTTTCAATTGTAACGTAGAAATTACTACTAATATTATACTCTTTATCATTTTTGCACCTAATACACTATTTTGAAGTGATCTTTTTTTCAATTAGATGTTGATTCGACTAGAGTCAATGAAGGTTGTGGAGAAGTTTGAAGAAAGCTTGTGGAAGAGCTAGAAGAATTGTTCGGGAAAAGAAGAAGAAGGTGATATTAGAGATTTCAGTTGATAAAGAGAGGCAGAGAAGCCGACTAAGGTTGTTCCCTCAACAAAGCCATCAAATAATTTGGAACTAATCGCTTGAAACTGTAATCCATTTCCAAACAAGAAGAAACTCACAAGAGGAGACAAACGGAAGACACTTGCTAGAGAGGAGAAATACACAACAGTGAGAAGATTAAATTGTACTTTTCAGGACAATTACATTTTGGTCACATGACGTATTAGTTTGTTATAAATTGATTGGATTAGTGACAAATTTGTCCCAGTATTACCTTCTTATCAATAGTATATTTCATTCTTTGACTACAGATTAATATAGTATTTAATGACAATTGTAATTGTTACTAATCATGACTTCGTTTTGTTGCTAAATATAATATTTTTAGTGACGAAATGATAGTTTTAACCACAAAGTTGTAAACCATTTAAGTAGAAGCAAATTTGTCACTAACTTATATGTTTGGGGACGAAATATTTCTTTTGTACGTAAAAGACAATCTTTAGTGACGAAATTGTATATATTCAACTGTGAAGTACATATGTATTTAGAACAAATGGTGTCATCACTAATTATCTTTAATAGCTAGTGACAAGGTATTTTCGTCGGCATTAATAATCTTTTTAGTGACGAAAGCACACTATCAACTACAAAAATTTAATGTTTTTATGACAAACAAGTTCGTCACAAATACTATATTTTCGGGGACGAAGAAAAAATTCATAGTTATTATACTTTTATTTAGCGACAAAACACTAAGTTGTCTTAGTATACTTTTAGCAACCCGGCTTTAGGGACGACTGATTGATGAATTTTTTTTCGTCACAAAAGACCTTTTGTGACGAAATATGATTTATAAGTGACAAAATCTCTTTTGTGACGAAATATGATTTATAAGTGACAAAATCTCTTTTGTGACGAAATATGATTTATAAGTGACAAAATAATTCGTCACTGATAATCAAATTTGTTGTAGTGCTGGTTATCGAGGGTTGAGTCTATCTCATTTAATAACCGTTCTATCTCCTATAGATGAAGCGGAGGGTAGCATAGCATCTCCTTCTCTTTTTTTCTCTTCTTTTTCCTAAAATAATACTCCCTCCGTCTCAAAAAGATTGTTTTAGTTGACTTGACATAAAGTTTAACGAATAAAGGAAGACTTTTGAAATGTGTGGTCCAAAATAAACCTTAGATATTTGTGGTTATAAATCATCTCATAAAGTTAAATTATTTCTAAATATAAAAATGTGTCAATCTTTTTTGGGACAAACTAATAAGGAAAGTAAGACAATTTTTTTTGAGATGGAAGGAGTAATTAAAAAAACTTTTAAAAAGGAACATTTTGTTATCCTTAAGATCACAGTCGCTTACATTATGCATAACTTAGAACGAAAAAAAGCAAGGTGCGCTTTACTACAAAAGTAACTTTATCCAAAAACAAAAAAAGGAAGGAGCCAAAAATAATCCAGCGTGCCACTCCGCCGGATTAGAGTGCACACATCAAAATCCAATCTTACCATATCTGTGGATCCTCTTGAATTTGACACTCTTCGTCTCAAAATATTTACCGTCCTTATTAAAATTATTTATCTCAAAATAAGTGATTTTAGAAGTTCAAAATATAATTAATTTTTTTTTGTTGTGAACTTGAAGTTCCCACATCGATCGCACACGGGATTGTGTGCGTGCTTATAAGCTGGGCCTGAAGCCTTTACTTGTATACGCGTTTTAAAACCGTGAGGTGCACCAAAGCGGACAATATGTACAAGCAGTTTATAACACGTTATCAGCATTGAAGTTCCCACATCGCTCGCACACGGGATTGTGTGCGTGCTTATAAGCTGGGCCTGAAGCCTTTACTTGTATACGCGTTTTAAAGCCGTGAGGTGCGCCAAAGCGGACAATATGTACAAGCAGTTTATAACATTTTTCAATTTATTCTTAGTAATAATTATTTTTGAAGACTACAAACACCTCAATTATGACACATAATTAGAGTAAATTAATATACAATGAAGAGAGATTATGTTATAAGACATAAATAAGGGTAAAATAATAAAAAATCTCTCGTAATTAATTTCTTAAAGGGAGTGTAAATGAAAAACACGACAAGTATTTTGAAAGGGAGGGATTATCATTTATTTTGTATATATATTTTTTTTCATTTTATTCCTAATCACCTTTAAGTTTGGCATTTTGATAGCCTTCTTTTTTTTAGACGTGGATGTGATAAGGATCGTCACTCTCATTTAGGCGCGTGAAAATTAAAAAAAGATTAAAATATCAAGTTCTAAATGGAGTATTTTTCATTTGTTAATTGTCACAGGATCATAGACAATTACTTATTTGGTTCAGTTATGTATTTTTTCTTAATAAATCACGTATATTTTACCTCAAATTTGTATTTTTCTTATTTCTTCTTTAGATACAATTAATGACTATGTGTGTCGTATGTATATTATTTTCTTTTTAGGCCCAATTTATAAAATTAATTTTAAATTGAATTGCTCATTCAAACACATCTTCAACTTTTAAATAATATGTTTAACTTCAAACGCTATACTGTATTGTTTTCCAACTATCACTCAACTCATGTCCAAAGCCTACTTATTTTTCTTTTTGCTGACTTCTCTTCTTCCCTCTACGCTTAACTTTTTTTTCCGCTGATCTTCTCTTTTTTATTTTTTATTTTTTTATTTTCTCTACTTCTAATTGTTTTCAGTTGCTGTTTTCTCTTTTCTTTTTTTCACTTGTGTTTTGCTTGACGACTCTTTATTCTTTCCAACTCCCTTCTTTCTTCTTCCCGTTTGTATTGTTTCTCTCTTCCATGAACTACATAAAAAACGAAACTTTGTAGCAGTATCGATGATAGATTTTTAGATGGTTATTTAATTTTTTATATGTAGAGCATATAAGATATTTGCAACAGTAAGCAATGATATTATTAATTATCGTTTCAAAATATAAAATGTCGTTGAGTACAGTTGTGAATTAGTGACTAGAAGTCTTTTTTAATTTACCGTAGTTTTCTCGTTGTGAATATGACTAGAAGTCTCTGTCTGTAATGAAAATATTAATCACAGTTTTCTTAAATAGTTATACACTTATACTTTATGATTGGTCGCAACATTAGCTAGAAGCACCAGCCACTACTTTAAAATCCCGCGTCTGTAACTGATGTGAACAAGGCTTACAATGTTGTTCAAGGCTAGAAACGAATTACATTATTCCAGTAAATAAATCTAGACGAAATCGCAGTTTTCTCAAATAATTGTACAATTATACTATTTGATTGTTAGTAACTTCAGTCGAGAGCACCCGCGATCTTAAAATTTTCTGGGTCCACTACTGAAAGTGAGCCTCGCTATATTTGTCAGGAGGCTAGAAACTTATATTAATATTGTAAAGGAATTTTGACAAATCGTAGGTTTCTCAAATAATTGCGCTGTACTTATACTATTTGATTGGTAACAACTTTAGCTGTGAGCACCCACAATTTTAAAATCTTGAGTCCACCACTGAGAGCAATGCCTTCTATATTTGTCTAACGCTAGCTAGAAACTTAATCTAATATGGTAAACAAATCTTGACATATCGTAGTTCTTTCAAATAGTTTTACCCTTATACTATTTGATCAGCAGTAACATGGCCTTAAAATCTTGGGTCTGTGTTACACCCCGTAGTTTTATACGTTGAGATTCATAAGTGTTGATTGTTTTAAATATGGACACTGGAGTTACCTTCAAGAATATATGAGATTGTATGCACCTATCTCATGGTTACAGGGGTTTAAGTTCATATAATAAGCTACGGAAGGATTGGAGTACAAGTGGATCAAGGAAATTAAGTTTGTTAGATTTTATGGAAAAATATGAGGGGCAATTTCGGTCCAACTTTGAGAAAGAATATCTTTTAGTATATGAGGAGTTTTGAAGCAAAGCAAAAGCCTAAATTGAAGTTCATGAAGTCTAGTTTCCAATGCAACAAACCGCTCATCAATACGACGTCAGAGTAGAGAATTATGGACGTTACAAGTTAGGTGGGCAGAGTAGGGGACTGCACTGCGTGGACGCATAGTGTCGCGCGCTGCTACAGGGCTACATTGCCACCGACTTCAACCCACTATATAAGGGTTAAAAACCCCAATTTTTCTCCATAATAATTTTGCCAAAACACTCAACAACATAAGGGAGCATACATACAACATAAAAGTGAGGATTTTGAGTAATTTCAAGTGACGGAGTATTAATCGAGGTCCGGGTAACGTGTAGTCGCGATTATAGTTTTGTCTTGCGTTGGAATCGTCTTGGATTCAAATTAAATATTGAAGATATTGTTGCTCTAGCAAGAATAAGGTATGAATCTCTCCTTATTAATATTAATTTCAGTTTATTTACGGAGAAGAAGTTATTAAATAGTTGTATAACAAGTTGGTTAGTTGAGAAACTTGGAAAACATCGTGTGGGATGTTTTATGGAGCCTATTGGTGTTGATAATGTTGTTGTGATATTGGTATTGTTGTTGTTGTTGGTGGTGGTGATTGGATTGTGATTTCGGGCTAGGCATATAAACAGGGGAGATGCTGCCCGAATTTTGGCAGATTCTAAATGAATTTAAACTGAAGGCTTAAGATAAGCATGTGACAATGAGACTAACAATAGTATGAATGGTTTACATGTAGATTTACGAGCTTGGAAGGATAAATGTTATTGAGTAGTTAAGGAGACCAAAAGGTATATTAAGGCTATTCTTCTTTCTTTTAAAGGCATGATTCTTTTCCTATGAACACATACACGACTTCCATAATACCTTATTGCCGAAAATACTAGCAGTTCATGATTCTCAAAATCCTTATGATGCTAAAGACGAATGTTTTCTATAAGGACCATGATGATCCCATTTCTGGAGATTCCAAAGTTATGGTTTTAATGTCATTATGAGATTACTGAGCTGGTTTCAAGATTTTTGATTATATTTGTTGATGTTGATCTCATCTTATGATTTTGTTCAAAAGGCATCATTCCTATATTATGATTTCATATATGTTTCCATAACCTTCTTACTTCCAAAAGTTAGAAGTTCATGATTCTTAAAAGCTTCTTATGATACTAAAGATGAGATGTTTTCTATGATGAATATGATGATGATGATCTTAATTCTAGAAATTTCAAAGCTTATAATTTTAATGCTATTATGAGATTATTGAGCTTATTTCATGATTATCTCGATTTTATTCATTGTTATTGATCTCACCTTATAATAATTGTTCCTTCAAGGTGAGATATAGCGATGATGATTGCTCTATAATATAAATCGAAGGTTACCGACCTTACGTCACTCCGATAAAGTTGTAGCTTTTATTTGGCTCTCATTATGCTTTTTATATATATATATATATATATATATATATATATATGCATGTATTTTTTCACACCGAGCCGCGCTATAGTCGGCCGGGTACGACACCTATTGTGCAACCACTGATTAGTTGGTATTACACACTGAGTCCCGAAAGGGCCGGGTACGCTACACACTGAGTCCCGAAAGGGCCGGGTACGTTACACACCGAGTCCTGAAAAGGCCGGGTACGTTACCCACCGAGTCCTGAAAAGGCCGGGTACGTTACACACCAAGTCCTGAAAAGGCCGGGTACGTTATGATGATATATATATATATATATATATGTGAAAAAGTTTTTTTAAAGGCTAAGCATGCATGATACCCGCCTTATGAGGCATCCAGATGTACATGTTATCTCTCTTATTCCATATTACCTTTCATATCTATATTATGTTGTTATTCGTGACTTACATACTCAGTACATTATTTGTACTGACATCCCTTCTTGTGGACGCTGCGCTCATGCCCGCAGGTAGGCAGGGAGACGGATCAGACCCGTAGGTGTTCTATTAGCGGATTCTCAGGAGCACTCCACTTACTTCGGAGCTGCAGTCTATTTGGTATTGGTCCTTATGATCATTTGTATTCTATGTCGAGGCTCGTAGACGTGTGTGTACAGTTAGATGTTTTATAGCTCCACCGGTTCATATTATTGTATAATAGATTGGCAGTCTTGTCGGCTGGTGATGATGGCCATAATTGTTGATGATTATATAGAGATGCACCGTTATGTTGTGATATATGTCCCTACAAGTTATACCAACCATGAGCTACCTTTGGGGTCCACCCAGAAATGATTATGAGACGTATGCTTAGAGGTACTCGGTAGGTTAGCTCTGGGTACCCGTCATGGCCCTCTAGTTGGGTCGTGACAAAGTGGTATCAGAGCAGTTCGTCCTAGGGAATGTCTACGAGCCGTGTCCAATAGAGTCTTATTTAGGGGTGTGAAGCGCGCCACACTTATAAACAAGAGGTTGCAGGGCATTTAGGAACCATTGACCTTTCTTTATTATCTTAGATAGTGCCATAGAGCTAAATCATAGGATATGATGTCCCTGATTCTAACCCCAAATGTTTTGATCATGGATAAGCCGTTGATTATGCCACTACGAGGTAATTGTTGAGAATTGAAGTTGTTCGTTAGAAAGGTATGTTTCCTGTTTTATTAATATGGATAGACGTTGATATAAGAACTTGAGTTAGATATTATGGGTATTTGTGATTGTTCTGTGGGGCATTGGATGTGTTTTCTAGGCTGTGTGCAGGAATGAGGTAGTAAGAATCATAGAGGAAACTCTGCCGAAATTTTTACAAATTGAATTGTTTGCATGTTTATAGAGAAAAAGTAAAGGGAAAATGTGACCATTAGCCTTTTGGTAAGTCATGATTGAAGGAACAACTATGAGACGCTTTCAAAGAGAAGTTTTAGAGTGATTTTAATTTAATTTAAAGGAGGAACCCTGGAGGGAAAAATGATTAGTAGTTAAAGAAACTGGAATGAGTTGCATAAGAGATTTCGGAGGATTGAGACCTATTGGAAACATAAAGAAAGTTGACATTAGGAACTCAAATACGGTATTACAATTTATAGATTTGATTGGTTAGTAAGAGATAACAAAAAGATATTGATATGGAAAGGAAAGATAACGAGTACGAGAAAGTTTCACCCTAGAAGTATATAAATATATATACGAGATCAAGATGGGTTTGTACTCATAGTGGAATGTTCTGCAAACTTCTGGGTAGATATTAGTAAGTGGCAAATAGGAAAAATCCCTTTAAGAGTAAAGGAAACCAAGGAGGACCTTGAGGACAGAAGTACGAGAAAGCGCAGTTATGAATTGATTAAAGGAAGTTACGTGATTGTCAACGGTAAGAGGAAGTTTAATAAATTAGTAAGGTTGGCCAAAGGTAGTGGCATACGACAGTGGACTTGGAATAGAGGATTATAAAAGAAATAGGACGAATATACAAGGAATAAACATACATACGAGCAAGCTATGGTATCGTAAAAGGGAAATAAGAAATGAACGAAGGAAGAAAGAAAAAGGCGTATTTTACTAAAATTTCATGATGAGAGCAGGAATCGACGGGACATTAGAAGGATTATGACACATGATTATGATACAAACACTTATTTAAGAGAAACTATGGCACACTATGAGCTAAATTAAGGAAAGGACGAATCGTGAGAATGAATGAGAGAGAGTATCGACTTTTACTGGTATGGTATATACCCAACTCGGAATCGGGAACCAAGAGTGAGAGGAATCTCAAGGGTACTTGATAACGTCCAAATACACTCCTCAAAGAGAAAGTGTACACGGTCGTATGCAATATATTTACCCAACTATGAGTCGGGGTCGATCCCACAGGGAACAATGTGCTAGGCGATTAAGAAAGTAAGGAATTTTTACTAACTAAGCTCTGCCAAACGATAAATGATATTTTGGGTTTTTGAGAAATTTATGACTAATGCGAAAATATATAAACTAACCTAGAAAGCAAGTAAATTGATCAATGGCCACAAGCATGGATACAAAGGAAATTACACTCAAGTAACGATCCAATATATTTTATGATATTACAACTAAGAGCGGGTTTGTGTCAATAGATAATGATATCTAAAATCTCATTGAAAGTCTTCCAACCAAATCAATGAATTTCACTCTAAGCTTTTCCAAGCCTTAGAGTGTGATATTAGGCACAATCAATCTAACCTCAAGTAACTATCCTCTTCCGAGCTCAAGTTATTAGATGAGTTTAATGACCCAAATTCTTGTTAATTAATCTTTCCCAACCTAGATTTCCTTTTCCAAGCTCAATCTAAGTAAATGGGTGAGTCCTAGGGTTAGCTAATCCCTTTGGAAACATTCAAGAACGAGATTAATTAAATCAACAAAGACCCACTTCAATAGCAATAAGAACCATTCAATACATAAGCACAACAAGAGTTTCAAACCAAACTTTAATCAAGAATACTTACATAAACGAGATTCAAGTTATGGAATAGAAAGCTACACACTTAGATATACAATACAAAGCAAGGAATTGAAGAAATGAATTAAAGGCTTAAGAAATACTCAACCAAATCTTCAAATCTTCAACCCCAAAGTGTGGTGTAAATACTAGTCTCCAAACTTGATGAAAAACTGCCAAAGATGAATAAAATTGCTCCCTTCTCTTTCTTTTGTAATTACCTCATTTTTTCAAGTTCCAAAAATGACAAAATATGCCCCAAATTTCAGTTTTTGCAGTTCTGCCCGTTTTTTGCAGTTCTGTCCCGTTTTTGCAAAACTGTCCACTTTTGACAGTTTTGCAAAACTGTGCAGTTTTTGTCCAATTTGGCCTCTTTTTGACTTGGTTTCTTCCGATCACTTCTAAATCACATAAACCTATAAAATGGAAGTAAACGACATTAAATGCACTATTTTTTCAATCAAAACATAGCAACAATCTAAGATTAAAGAAGAAATAAGTTGGTAAAATACCAACTTATCAAACCCCCAAACTTAAACTATTGCTTGTCCTCAAGCAAATCAAATTATAATTTCCTTCAAAGGACTCCATTCAAAAGTGCACCAACATCATACCAAGTCAAAAAGGTCTACTTTAAGCACAAACACATGACTTTGATTGGTACCAACAATTAATCCAAAACATATGAATCACCAACTTCTTCTCAAAAACTAAATTTTCATTTCAAGTGCTCAAACACCAAGTTAATCAAAGTAGCAATCACGTCATGACACTAAAGCTTCAAAATTTGCCTCATTATCACAAAACAATTTTCTTTTGTTCATTCATCTTAATTGGAAAATGGAACAAATTCACAACATAAATTCTCATGTGCCCTCACAATCAAGAGAGAATCCCAAACTCACAAAAAAATGCAATTTGAAACACAAATGGGATATCAAATGGAAAGAATTAACTCTCTTCTCTCACAAAGATGTTCAATTGCACAAGTAGTACCATAAGCTTGCCCTTCATGTATTTCTCCGCTAATATAGACACACTTGGTTCAAAATCAATTAGGACTTAAAGGGTTGTAATGTAGGCTTTTGGTTAAGGTAGGGATATAATTTGGAAATGGTGACTCAAAAACCTCCCTAAGCACTACAATTTTCAACAATCAAAGTACACTTCCTTTGAAATTTTTCCACCCTTTTTTTTTTTTTTTTTTTTTTTTTTTTTTTTTTTCATTTTTCATTGCACCACTTATTCTTCCCATTATTCACAACTCTTTATTTTTTTTTTTTTTTTTTTTTTTTTTTTTTTTTTTTTTTTTACCTCTTCGCCTTAAAAGTAACTCCCACATAACAACTTTTTCCAACCATCACCCCCAAACTTAGGCTTTTAGCCTATATTTGCACTTTCAACGCACTTAAGGAGGTAGGGTACCAAAAGATGGATCAATGAAGAACAAAAGGTTAAAGTTTGTAACATGGTTGCCAAAGAAAAGGTTAAAGGCTCAAAAGGGGTTGACTAGGGAGAATATGCAAGGGTAGGATATTTAAGGCACAAAAGCGGTTCAATGAAGGCCTAACATCATTTTTCAAACCAAGTGTAGTCTAGGATTTCACCTTGAAACTCATTCCGGGCAAGTTCTAGACCACAAATAATGCAACAGAACTCACAAATAAACCTCATCACACATGGCACATGAAAACTCAAGTAGAATATGTATCCAAGAACAAATTGAAACAAATGAACTCAAAAAGTCACTCATAGCCAAAAGAGACTAATTAGTGAAAGTAAGAGCCAAAAATTGAATCTAAAAGTCACAACAAGAACCCTTACTTCAATCATTTTTTTCTTTTTCAAAAATCAAGAATTCATATGCCAAGATTTAAATATGTTGGTACCAAGTAAGCCAAAAGTTAGTCAAGAGGCAAAAAAAATCACATCCCAATACCATTTTTACTCCTAAACTACCTAACTAAGAATGAAAATAAATTAAGTAAAGTGACTAATCCACAACATGCCAAAAGAACGACATTTTCAGAAATTTGAGCAAGTTCCATTTGTAACAACGTCTATCCACAGCCACAACGACAGTCACAAAACAAGCCCGACAAGGTTACAAATAAAGCATAACCAAAATATAATGTGCTAGCTATCACATGTCACCCCCAACTACAAACAATGTAGTGTCCTCACTGCACATAATCAGACAAAACATAAAACAGTAAGGAAAGAGAAAAAAAAAAAAAAAAAATTTTTTTTTTTTTTTTTTTTTTTTTTTGCTCACTGGCACGACCTGCGACCCGTCCTGCGATTTCGCAGGTATGACCTGCGAGTCGCAGGTACGACCTGCGAAAGATTTTTTTTTTTTTTTTTTTTTTTTTTTTTTTTTTTTTTTTTTGTCTCTGTCACACTATGCGACCAGACCTGCGATTTCGCAGGTATGACCTGCGTTTCGCAGGTATTACCTACGTTTCGCAGGTTATGCCACCAGATTTTTTTTTTTTTTTTTTTTTTTTTTTTTTTTTTTAACTGATTTTAGGGGCTGTCCGGATATCCAACATGCTCAAAACAACTCCAAAAATTCTGAAACTTTGTAGATTAGTCAAAAACCATAAACTAAACTATTCTAAAAAAATAAAATTTCAAAAACGATTTAAAACTTTTAAAACGATGGGTTACCTCCCACCAAGCGCTTGATTTAACGTCGCGGCACGACGGTTACCTTTACCACTTTTCCTTCCATTTGGAAGATATGAATTTGCGCCCCAACTTTGAATCAAGATCATGATGGCGCTCATGGGGCGGTGGCAGAAAAACGAGGCCAACTTTCGGGTATCGCATTTTGCACTTCTTGGCCCTTAAGTGAGGCATGCCATTTTGTCTTCTTGGCATAGCAAACTTCAAAATGAAAACGCTTTCTTCTTCATTTTCACAATTCTCCATAGGCTTGGTTAGTTCAACTTCCATATCATCAACCAAGCACAATGTTGAAAAATGGTTGGAATGTGGTCTAAGGCGCTCCATTTTCAAATTCACTTCATTTTTGACATCCTCACCCAAAAATGAACTAGAGTCTTCAAAAACCATTATATGAACTTTTTTATGCAACTCTAGTATCATTTCTTCAATTTCGGCATCTTGCATTATATTTGGATTGGTCGGTTGGCAATTTATCATTAGCTCTTGAAAATCAATGTTGACCACTTTTTCATTGGAAACTAACTTAAAACTACTATCCATGACTATTTGATGTTGAGTATTGCATACCTCAACTTTTGCATTCAATTCGGCTTTCAAGTCACGGATAGCAATTTCAAGTTCCTTCAACTCTTGCCTTTGCTCAACATGGATTTTTACAAATTCTTCCACCATCCTCGAAATGTCTTCTCGATGATCCCCATAGGCTCTAAGTTGTTGAGCTTGAGACATAAGCCAATCTTGGCTCACTATTTCCACTTTGTCAAGGCTTTCTTCAAGTTGAGAGTCATTCAAAGCTTGTAGAAATTCACTCTTGGAGACATTCATGTTTTGGTCACTTTCTTGCCTACTTTCAACATCCTCAAGTTGTTGAGCATTATGAATCTGAACCAATAATTTCATTTGATCCTCCAAGATGTGAATAGCTTTGTCATTGCAATTAATTGCTTGCCTCAAGTCATCAAGTGGTTGCCTCAAGTCCTTAACCGCTAAGTCCTGTTTTTCAACTTTTTCAAGGATGGTCTCTAACATGAGCATTATCCTCTCATTTTGAGCATTTGAGGCTTCTTCCATTTCCTTATCCCTACTATCATCAAAATCACAACTAGAATAGTCATAGTGGGGGTTCGGGGAAGGGAAGGACAAATAATCACAATTATCCCAATGACCATTTTGACCACCACATCTATCACATATACTCCACTCATAGGTTTGGGATTGTGCGCACAACCCGCCCCCGGAAGAATTCAAACAATTTTGCCATGAGTGTGGTCCTCCGCAATAAAGACAAGGGTCATCAAAGTATGCATAACTACCATCCGACCAATTATCATTATATGATGCCATTTTTTTTTTTAAAACTGAACAGTTTTTGCAAAAAATAAAAAACTGGACAGTTTTTCAGAACTGGACAGTTTCTGCAGAAGCAAAAACTGGACAGTTTTTCAGAACTGGACAGTTTCTGCAGAAGCAAAAACTGGACAGTTTTTCAGAACTGGACAGTTTTGCAATTCTGCAAAACTGGTCAGTTTTTTTTTTATTTTTTTTTATTTTTTAAAGCAATGAAAGTTTGAACCAAAGCAAGTTAGCTTAAATCCCAAACTAACTCAAATACGCCAAATTGTTCCCCGGCAACGGCGCCATTTTTGATAACGTCCAAATACACTCCTCAAAGAGAAAGTGTACACGGTCGTATGCAATATATTTACCCAACTATGAGTCGGGGTCGATCCCACAGGGAACAATGTGCTAGGCGATTAAGAAAGTAAGGAATTTTTACTAACTAAGCTCTGCCAAACGATAAATGATATTTTGGGTTTTTGAGAAATTTATGACTAATGCGAAAATATATAAACTAACCTAGAAAGCAAGTAAATTGATCAATGGCCACAAGCATGGATACAAAGGAAATTACACTCAAGTAACGATCCAATATATTTTATGATATTACAACTAAGAGCGGGTTTGTGTCAATAGATAATGATATCTAAAATCTCATTGAAAGTCTTCCAACCAAATCAATGAATTTCACTCTAAGCTTTTCCAAGCCTTAGAGTGTGATATTAGGCACAATCAATCTAACCTCAAGTAACTATCCTCTTCCGAGCTCAAGTTATTAGATGAGTTTAATGACCCAAATTCTTGTTAATTAATCTTTCCCAACCTAGATTTCCTTTTCCAAGCTCAATCTAAGTAAATGGGTGAGTCCTAGGGTTAGCTAATCCCTTTGGAAACATTCAAGAACGAGATTAATTAAATCAACAAAGACCCACTTCAATAGCAATAAGAACCATTCAATACATAAGCACAACAAGAGTTTTAAACCAAACTTTAATCAAGAATACTTACATAAACGAGATTCAAGTTATGGAATAGAAAGCTACACACTTAGATATACAATACAAAGCAAGGAATTGAAGAAATGAATTAAAGGCTTAAGAAATACTCAACCAAATCTTCAAATCTTCAACCCCAAAGTGTGGTGTAAATACTAGTCTCCAAACTTGATGAAAAACTGCCAAAGATGAATAAAATTGCTCCCTTCTCTTTCTTTTGTAATTACCTCATTTTTTCAAGTTCCAAAAATGACAAAATATGCCCCAAATTTCAGTTTTTGCAGTTCTGCCCGTTTTTTGCAGTTCTGTCCCGTTTTTGCAAAACTGTCCACTTTTGACAGTTTTGCAAAACTGTGCAGTTTTTGTCCAATTTGGCCTCTTTTTGACTTGGTTTCTTCCGATCACTTCTAAATCACATAAACCTATAAAATGGAAGTAAACGACATTAAATGCACTATTTTTTCAATCAAAACATAGCAACAATCTAAGATTAAAGAAGAAATAAGTTGGTAAAATACCAACTTATCAGTACTGGTGAAAGGATAGCTATGAAGGATAATTGCGGCTGAAGGAGCACGGTATAGTCGGGCATTCTATAAGGAGCCTAACGAATTCCAGTGTCACCATTGATTCATTAACCTAGGGGACTATTAGGCATGAAGGAAGGAAGTGGTTTGAATTGTGTCCAATATGTGTGGACATTTAACTTGATACAAGAATTCAGTTAGCAAAAGAGAAACAAGTCAAACCATGCAATGAAAGTAACTCTGGCATTATATGGAACAGAGGAGTTGAAGGATCGCTAGGGTCGGCCAGATGACTACCAAAGACTGTTAATACTCGAATGTTACTGGTATATGAGAACATTCTTAGATGAATTACAATATTCCCAAGTACAGAAGAAGGAAATGTACTGGCTTGAAGAAGTCAAAATTCAAGATGAACTAATATAACAAGGATGTGCTAAAGGAAAGTGAAAATGGACTAAATGCAAGTATATTATGAGACAGATATGGAAAAGGAAGCATGACATGATGATGAAGGCCTAGCAAATCAAAGGGAATAAGTTTTGTCAATGCGATACGTTGTGTTCCGGGCTATGATTCGAATCGCTCGTAGCAGAGAAATTTTGGTTACAATTAAATATGCAGCAAACGTACCCCAAAAAGGTAACAGAAGAAGTGAGAAGGCCTACAAGTGACCAAGGATAAGTATCAGGGACAGTTAAGATTACTAAAGAGAAATCGTAGCATTGGAAGAGGTGATGTTTTTTTTTTTTTTTTTTTTTAAAAAAGGGGGAGGGGTGGATATTTTTAGGAATTTCAATGATCGTTAAAAGAAAGGAAGACAGTATGCCTATGGATAGCATGACAGCTGTACAACCTGAGACTAGAAAATATCTCCTGTGTCGTGAAATCATAAGTCACCGTTTATATTAAATTGTGAGAGTATATGTCATAGGACCATATAAATAATCGTCCTGATGAAATCGCTAGTAAATTGTGTGGGGACGATAATAAATATTTGAAGAAGAATGGAAGCTAGTTAAGTCTCAATTAGCCGCTGGTATAGGAGAGCCAAGGACTTAAAGAGGGAAGCATACTCGTATTGAAAGGAAGTTGTGATTATGTAAAATTTTATTTTAGTCTCATGCTTATGAGTTATTTTGTAATGATGTTAAGATTGGAGGAGAGGAAATTGGAGGAAAGATTCAAACATGGATCTATTTTAGTCTCATGCTCATGCATGCTTTATATATATATATATATATATATATATATATATATATATATGTATGCATTTTCTCACACCGAGCCGCGCTATAGTCGGTCGGGTATGACACCTATTGTGCAACCACTGATCAGTTGGTATTACACACTGAGTCCCGAAAGGGCCGGGTACGCTACACAGCGAGTCCCGAAAGGGCCGGGTACGCTAGAAAGCGAGTCCCGAAAGGGCCGGGTACGCTACACAGCGAGTCCCGAAAGGGTCGGGTACGCTACACACCAAGTCCTGAAAGGGCTGGGTACGTTACACACCGAGTCCTGAAAAGGCTGGGTACGTTATGATGATGATGATATATATATATATATATACACGCGCGCGCGTATGTATGAAAAAGATATTTTAAAAGGCTAAGCACGCATGACACCCGCCTTATGAGGCATCCAGATGTACAGGTTATCTCTCTTATTCCATATTACCTTTTACATCTATATTATGTTGTTATTCATGCCTTACATACTCAGTACATTATTCGTACTGACGTCCCTTCTTGTGGACGCCGCGCTCATGCCCGCAGGTAGGCAGGGGAGACGGATCAGACCCGTAGGTGTTCTATCAGCGGATTCTCAGGAGCACTCCACTTACTTCGAAGCTGCAGTCTATTTGGTATTGGTCCTTATGATCATTTGTATTCTATGTAGAGGCTCGTAGACGTGTGTGTACAGTTAGATGTTTTATAGCTCCACTGATTCATATTATTGTATAATATATAGGTAGCCTTGTAGGCTGGTGATGATGACCATAATTGTTGATGATTATATAGAGATGCACTGTCATGTTGTGATATATGTCTCTACGGGTTATGACTGTCACACCCCATTTTTAACCCCGGAGAGTTAAATTAGAGGTACGACATATTGGTGATTCCTGTTTTTTGTTGTTTTATTAAGGAGTCGCCACCTAATTATTTACGGTGAATTAGGACACCTAAAGTTAATTAAAGTAATTATCTAAAGTTGATTTTATTTTAAAGTCTACGAAACCAAAAGATTCTAGGTAAGGGTTCAATTAGTCTAAAGGGAAGGTATTAGGCACCCTTTAAGACCCATTAACAATGGTTAACCGACCGGACTTACGATTAGATAGGCTAAGTGTAAATATAGTGTTATAGAAAAGAAAGTAGCTTTGTAAATATTGCTAAAGTTATAAATAGACAAGTAAGAATGCTATTTAAAATAGAACTTGTAGAAAAATAATGATTTATAAAAAAAATGTACTTCTAATGCTATTTTTTAAAATACGACTTATAAATGTTGTTAAGGCTTTAAACGAAAGTATAATAATGTTGTTTAAAATAATATTTGTAGAAAACATACTAATTTGTATAATAGAAGATTCTAAATGTTAAGTGAGACATAAAATATTGCTAAAGCCTAAAATGAAAATATGGTAATATTATTCAAAAAATAAGATTCATAAAAAATAAGGTAATTTGCTTATGATTAATAGCCTTTTAAAAGATGATTTGTCAAATGTTATCTTTAGATAAAAATAATGTTATATGAATATGGTGGTATAGAAATGCCTACACTTATGTTCTTAAATATGATGAAAAGGACATAAATTTTCTCTCTTTTTTATCACTTTTATTTAGCATTATTTAGCTAATAAAAATACATACAACTGAATGAACCTTGAGAGAATATTTATTGAATATACTTAAATTTATATTTGCGTATTAGTGATGTTTTCAAATTTCAAATACAGTAAGAATGAAAATGTGATCTTAATTCAAAATATGTGTTTATGACTTCACATCCTTGAAAGTCAATTACTTCAATATAGATAAATATTATTAGGTACTATGACTAATTTAATATGAAAGAAGAAAATGAAACTATGAAATTAATTATTGGTTCTTCCTATCCGTTTTACTAAAATCAACCCCATTAATTCCGCTAAGGTTCATCTAATCCGAGCAAATAAAACAAGTAAAATGTTAGTCATGTAATTACAAATTAAATGCACAAAGAAAATATAATAAAGAAACAAAATGATTTGAATGGGCAGAATTGCTACTGTTCACTGCTGTCGGGTTTCGGTCCAGCAATGCGGACTGTTGCTGATGGGCTGTTCCAGTCTATTAGGCTTTGGCCCAGATTTTGTTTTTTTCTTGTTTGGCTGCGGATTGGACTGACATAGGAGGAGTTACATTGGGCTTTTAGCCCAACGCCAAATGCGGAAGGAGACGACGAGTCGCTTGGACTCGTATGCGAGATGTCATGCATAAAAATGGAAAGAAAAAGATTAGTATATAATCGATGAATAAGATTAAACATGTAAATTATAGCTCAAAACAAATCAGTAGATTACATATATACTGTGGATATTTTGGTATATCTTATGTGTATACATTCCTACCTACATGACTATGCCTAACCACTTAGATGGAAAGAGCTTAGAGGCGAAATATGCTATAGAAATCAAAGGAAGTAAATTCTAACAGTGTTCTTTTTGACATAGTATGACAACAACCATGTTGGCGAAGAAATAAGAAATGTTGCGCACTCAAGAACTGCTCAAGGCATGCACATATGGCTATCAATTTGTTCAAGTATATACAGGGTATACATGACATAATTGGTAAAATCATAGTCTAATTCAGTGGTTCATGGCCCAAAAAATGAGGCAGCAAAATGTTTAAATGCAACAATGGTTTCTTAATTGCCTCAGATTCATTTTTTCAGGTATTGCATATCCCAATAAAACTAACCATTTCCAGAAAAAGAAATGTTCAAACTGGAGACTGATTTACTTGAAGACAATCACTCAAAGATTTCAAACTCGATTCCAATGGGACTAAACAGATCTCGACCAATATCTTGGCACATTGTACAAATGAATTCAAAGGAAAAATAATTCTTTTTCATTTCAAACGGGATTGAAACAAAGACTAATTTGCACGAAAGGTAAACGAATTAGCAGGACGAGATTCTGAAGCGGAAAAGTAACTAGCAGTTGAACCCCTTGACACAACAGAACAGACCATCAGAAACAACCTCGACATGATTCATTTCATAAATTTTCACAGACAAAACAACTCGGATGTAACCGACATCAGGGTTTAAGACATATCTACCTTCAACATAAGCATACTAATAAATTGAAAATAGAAGCAGGTCTAATACGATTGCTAACAAAACTGAACACAGAAATAGACTTGAAATCAAATCAAATCAACAACCAATGCTGGACATGTGGTATAATCATTTCGTCGTATCTAAACCTAATAATATTACATTCGTCCCAAGGTACATTAGTTAGTACAATGTGATTGCTAATAGGACTGAGTATAGAACAGAGATTTGAGAGTACAACTGTAACAATCAAGCAACAAGAGTACAGATAGCTCCTACTGATCCCTATGGAAGCCAACTCAAATGGTCTTTTAGGCATGCCATTGTATCGCGTTAGCTTCACAACAGAACAAAAAAGAATAAGATTATGAAACAAACTATAAGTAGGAAACAAGGCAGGCTTGAACACAATTCACCATTGAGCACATCTGGGAATACATTTTTTAGGCTAAAAATAGGAAGAAAGGGTCCTGTTCTATTCTAAACTAATCAATCACAAATGTCAAAAAAGGAAACATCAAATGTCTTTAAGAGATTACACGAAATATTATTTATTTCTTTCAACAGGAGGGTAAAGAGAAAATAACAAATGAGCATATTGCAGTCACTTGACTAAAAATAAAGGCTGGAAAGACTCAACTGAAAACAGCAGAGTAGAGAATGTTTTGAAAATGTGGTTTTGAAAATGTGCTCATTTGTTCATTTGTAAACAGCAAGGTAAACCCAAGTAAAGCATTTCTCATTTGATCACACGACAAAGGGGGAAAAGTAAACAGCGAAGTAAGCATATTGATCTAGATCATTCAATCGTGACTCAACCTAAACTAAAACATGATGAAGGCAAACTAACAACAAACAGCTATGTAAGACAGTGAAACTACATCATATAAGCATTTAAGCGCATCCTAATGACGTGTTGAACTAAATAGCAAATTAAGCATAGAACCACACCACATAAAGGTTCAATTATACAGAGGCGGGAATATTCAATATACTCACCTGCACTACATACGGACACCAACATGCTAATAAAATTTAAAATTAGCCGCATTGAATTAAGGAATGAATAGACAGATTCTGCTAACCGCTAAGCTGGAAACTAAACCATATTAAAACATGAATATCATTCAAATAAGGTGATGGACAACATCTACAAACACATAATTAAACGATACTCAAACTAAACAAATTTGCAAACACACCAATGCTTTACTAATTGATTTCATGAAAACTGACACAGTCATCTATTAATATTAACAAATATCAAACCAACCTAACAGCTAACTATCGAACCAATGAAACACTTCAACATATGAAACAAACAGAAAAATACTTAAGCTGCTAATAAACCGATAACGAAGAGAGATTTACCGACCTTTTGTGGGTACAGCGAAGTGGGGATCGACGGGCCCCGAATCTACACTCGAACTCGAAGAATCCGAATCTGAACCCGATTAAAGTGACTAGAGTTTTAAAACAGAAAAAGGAAAGGCAAATAGAGTGATTGTTCGCCCTTGTTGTTGATTAAAATTGATTTTTTTATAGGGGATTTTTGGGTTCCAAAACCTGGGTTTTCGATCTGTGTTGAAGGGATTTTTTCCGATCTCTTTTCGATCTTGTTTTTGTTTTGTTTGAGTTGATTTGGTTTTTGCTCCGAAAATTCAAGCTATTTTCAGGTTTTCTCCCCCCCCTTTATCAGATTTTGCTCCTCTCCTTTATATAGTGAGGAAAGAGAGGAGCGTAGGTGATGATGAAAGAGGGAAGCAGGGGCGGCGGTGAGTGGAGAGTGGGGTAGCGGGGTGCGGCGATGATGATGATGAAAATAAAAAATAAGAAAGGGAAGTAGGGTAGAGGAGGAGCGGAGAAGAAGGAGGGAAAGGGGGGTGAGTGGGAGCGGCGGCGAGGGAGCGGGAAAGGAGGAGAAGGGGAGAGGGAGATGAGCGGCGGAGGAGGAATGAGGGGAAAATGAAGGGGAAACCCTAAAAGGGTTTCCCTTATTTTGCTGAAAATGAATTGGACCCGGTCCATTTGTGAACCGGGTCAAATTTTAGACTGGGTGTTTAAAAGAATGGACTAGTAAATTAAACATGGACTGATCTAAAAAATTGAGATAAAAATATGGTGTAGTCCAAAAGTATTAGGAATTAATCGAACTTTGATTTGGGGTCCGGTAAGTCAAAATACGGACTGAGTGCAAGAAATAGTTTGGCTTCTAAATTTGAATAAGAGACACATTTTGATTAACGATGTACTAAGGGTGCCAGAATATCACCTGGTACGAAAAATGTGTAATTGTAAAAGACCCGGATAATAAAGTTATATCATGTTGCAATGACCGCGCAATAAAAAACGCTATCATTTAAATGTGCGAAATAAATGCGATGTGTATGCGGAAGTTGGTAGAACGTTGAGAAATGCAAGTTTCAATAATACTAAATAATAGTAGCAAATAAATAGCGGTAGTAATACTGCTAAATAGCAATGATAATGGTAATAATGATAATGTTGATGATAATGGTGATAATAGATATAATAATAATGGTAAATAACAAACATTGATAATTAAAAAATGATAATAATTAATAATAATAATAAAGATGATAGAAATTAATAAATAAAAATAATAACGATAAATAACAATTATTGATTATAACAAAATGATAATAAATTAATAATAATAACAATAATGGGATAATAATAAAATAATAATGATAATAATAATAATAATGATAATGATAATGATAATGGAAATAACAAGAAATAATAATTAACGACAAAAAATGATAATTTAAGAATAATAATAATAATAATAACAATAATAATAATAATGATAATAATAAACTGCAGAAGAATAAATAAAATGTGGGTGTTAATAAAAGACTAATAATTATAGTAAAACTTAAATGCATATTTTTAATTTCTCGAAATACCAGAAGTATAAATAGGTATTTCGGAGGAGATGCGGGACAAAATTGGGTGTCAACAGATGCCCCTCTTCGACCGGAGGTGATGTAAGAATCTTCGGGCGAAGAAGTTGACGTAGTAGCCAATTTTGTTTGGACCGACGAGTATGAGTTTGTAAGAAAGTATGATTTAGGAAAAATTGATTGAAAATATTATGAGGGCCGAAGGAATTATGGAAAATTATGGCCGAATCTCAGTTTCGAGTTGCCTACATATCTCGGGTTGCACGAGAATTAGGCCATGTGTAGTTCGAAAGTTTTTGTGGATTCACAATCTTGCAGGGGGTTGTAGACAAGTGACGAGACGTTCAAGAATGGAACACGTGTTTATAGCCTCCTAATTATAAATGTGATGCACAACACACCCATAAGTAGGACTCTACTAGACACGGTGTAAATTCTTCAAAGATGCCCCAGTGTTGAGTTATGGAAACACTGGGGATGTAGAAAGGAATATGAGATGGTGAGAAGAGTAGATTTAGTAGAGTTTTAGCGGAGGATGTGAAAGAGAAATTAACCTACGTATCACGTGTTTGTGGACATAGGCGGAATTGACTTCGAGAGTAGATTCGTGACCTTTGCTTGTGAGTTTGGTATTCCTCTTTAGCAAATTTGCCCCAGTTCACTGCGTAAGATAAAGTTCCACGTTGTGTGGCATCTCTGCTGGTTGTATTTTCTGCCAAAACTGAAATTCATGTCAGAATTAGTAATAGAGTTAAAAAATGTAAAACTATAAAGAGTGTAAATGATAGTAAATATGATTGGGGGAATGAAAAATGAAGCCGTGTGGCCAATGTTCTCTCTGGTTGTCTTCAGGGACTTGAATGAATGTGTGATGCGTATGCTGAGGATGTAATAAGGTCTCTAGTTGCGGTTGGAGATGATAGTAGTAAGGCCTCCGACTGTCTTCCGGGACTCGATGATGTCTGCGAAATTTAAGGTAAATTCGTTAAAGTAGGTAAAGTAGATGATGAAATAAAGAAATAAAGTAAGGAGTAAAGCAAGTGTATAGCCGCTTGGCTTATGCAGATGAGGCCGTGTAGCCATGCGATGTCTCCGGTTGTCTTCGGGGACTTGATGCTGTGTCTCCGGTTGTCTTCGGGGACTTGATGTTGTGTCTCCGGTTGTCTTCGGGGACTGGATGTTGTGTCTCCGGTTGTCTTCGGGGACTTGATGCTGTGTCTCCGGTTGTCTTCGGGGACTTGATGTTGTGTCTCCGGTTGTCTTCGGGGACTGGATGCTGTGTCTCCGGTTGTCTTCGGGGACTGGATGCTGTGTCTCCGGTTGTCTTCGGGGACTTGATGCTGTGTCTCCGGTTGTCTTCGGGGACTTGATGATATTCCTGTAAAGTTCAAGGTAAATCGTTAAAGTTGATGATGTGTAGCCGTCTGGCTTATGCATATGAGGCAGTATAGCCAAGTGATGCCCGGTTGTCTTCGGGACTTGATGATGCATCTCCGGTTGTCTTCAGAGATTTGATGATGCGTCTCCGGTTGTCTTCGGGGACTTGATGATACATCTCCGGTTGTCTTCAGAGATTTGATGACGTGTCTCCGGTTGTCTTCGGGGACTTGATAATACTTCTCCGGTTGTCTTCAGAGATTTGATGATGTGTCTCCGGTTGTCTTCGGGGACTTGATAATAATTCCTGCAAAGTTCAGAGTAAAATGGTTAAAGCTGGTAAAGTATATGATAAAGTAATTGGTAAAGTATGGAGCAAAGCGGTAGAATAGCCGTTTGGCTTATGATGTTGATGGTATCGTGACAGGCTGAACTAATGACGTGCGATCCTGATTTAATTCGCCTCCAACTTCGTCAACCTACAAAACAGGTATATAAAGTCATAAAGTGATTGTGATAAAAATAAAAATTAAAGATAGAGTTAGAAATAAAGCCGTTTGGCCTTTTAGGCAAGGCCATATTAAGCCAGATGATGCTTTTCTGCCATGATTGATAGACTTGACTGTTGATCTCGCGGTCTTAAGTTCCTGCACTCAAAGAAAAATTCTTAGTTTGGGAGGGGGAAGTTGATTCGTGTTGACTCGAAGCTTGACGTGGTTGGCGCTCCATTCGTCTTGTTTGTTTGGATCTTGTGATCTCTGTTTAAGCCTCGGTAGATGAACAGTAATGAAAATGATTGAAAGAAAATATTTCATTTGAAAGGTAGGTATGTAAGTATATGTATAAGGGAATGTAACTATACGTATATAAGTTGTGAAATATGTATATGTAAACGCATGTATGTAAGGAAAGATATATATGTAAATATATGTATATAAGGAAATATATATGCGTAAATATGTGTATGTAAGTTGTAAAATATTTCTGCCAACTTCAGATTGTGACACTTCTAAAGTAATTGGTCTATAATACTTCCTATCTGGTAGCCTTAATCTTGTCGATGTCCAACTGTTCTTTTGTCTATATCTTTTCAAAATATGCCCCAGTTTCGGGTTCAAAAGGGTATGCTAAACTTATGTTGTGGTGTGACCGAACCTTGTATAGGTTGCCTACGTATCCGCCAAGGAATCAGGTCAGAGCGTAGTTCATGAAACATAAAATGGTCTGAAGTTTTCTAATAAAGGGACCGAACCCGATGTGGATTGCCTACGTATCCCACCAAGGGAATCAGGTCAGCGTAGTTCTGTTATATAAACGGTAAAAGGTTTGTTGGATTTTTATCTAAGTGCGACGGATCTGTATGTTGATAGTCTACGAATCTTGCCAAGGGAATCAGGCCCTGTATGGTTTTCTTTGTGTAATAATTTTAGATTTTCTGTTATAACGCAACCGAACCCTATGTGGGCTGCCTACGTATCCCACCTCGGGAATCAGGTCGGAACGTAGTTCGTAAGCATGCAAATGGGAAAAAATCTAACCTGGTATGACCGAGTCCCTATGTGGGCTGCCTAAGTATCCCCCATGGGAATCAGGTCAGAACGTAGTTCGTATGCATAAGATATTTTGGATTTTTTTTTTTATTTTTTTTTTTATTTTTATTTTTTTGTAAAGCAACCGAACCCTATGTAGGCTGCCTACGTATCCCCCATGGGAATCAGGTCAGCGTAGTTCATATATAGTTGTTAAAGGAAAGGTTGCAAGCTAGTTTGTTTTACCTAATGTCGTCATTTGATCTCTTCTTGGATTGCTAGCTTTCAGTCTTATGTCATCACCTATCGACTATTTCGATTCTTTTGAGCGGAATCTTGTCTTGTCCCCTAGTTTCTTTGTTACTCTCTCGGGATGTATGTTGTTTATTTATTCATTTCATGTCACAATCGTAGAGTTAGCAGATTTGATAATTATAGTAGAAAATAACAATAACAGATGATTAAGGAAAATTAGAAATGCATTCATAGTTTTCACGATTAAGTTTCAAAAAGATGAAGCAAAGCAAACAAAAGTTTTGAGCATGATTCAAGCCTTTAAAAATAAAAGTTCACTACATGTTCAGTCTACCAAGACTCCTGGAGAATCAGGGACGGAGTACAAGTCCAGTTCTTCAGAGTCTCTCCTGGTTCTGCACCCTGGATGGTTGGTGTCTCAGTAGTTTTAGCAGCAATCTTCACTGGCACTTGTTTTTGGATCATCCCCACAGGCGCAACGAACGTTGATGACATGCCTCTCTCCATCTTTCCCAATTGGCGCAACGACCTCCTTCCGATTCTTAACCTTTCGATAATTATCATGTTCACGTTGGCGTTTTCGTGAGTAGGCAAATGGATGGGGATCCATATCGGGTCGAGCTCCAGTGAGCTGGATCGCTCCTTCCTTAATCAAGGTTTCGATTTTGTTTTTGAGGCCATAGCAATCCTCAGTGGCATGCCCAGGAACTCCAGAATGATATGCACAATGCTTGGAACTATCAAACCATTTTGGGATAGGCTCGGGAATTTTTCCTTCAATCGGTTGTATTATGCCTGCTGCCTTCAGTCTTTCAAATAGTTGAGCCAAAGGTTCAGCAAACCGAGTATAATTACGGGTGTTTTTTATGACAGGATTTGGACGGACTTTATGTGTGGTATGTGGTCGATTTTGGTAAGTGGGAGCTTGGACAAGTGGGTTTTGATAGTGAGGTGCTCGAGGTTGGCAATAGTTTGCTTGGGTGTTGTAGACAAGGTAATGGAATAGTGGAACTTGGTAGGGTTTGGCGTAGTGGTAAGGATAGAAAGGCTGTTGTGGATGGTCAGAGTATGTAATGGCTTGTTTTAGAGGAGTAATTGTAGGTGGTGGGTTAGTGTTGATGGGTAAAGGAATGTAAGGAGTATGACCTAGTGATTGGTTTGGTGAGTTGGGTGGTGGATCAGGAGTAGCATGGGTAGTGTAGGTTGGAGGTAAGTTGTTGTGGGTAGGTATAGTGTTTTGCGGAGGAAAATGTTCAGGGACTGGAGATTCAAGTGATGGAAAACGAGATGGGTTTGATGCGACGTTCTTAGGTTCAGGAGGCGGACTTTGGAGTGTAACCGATGAGTTGGTCACGTTTCTCACCCGATTCAGTTCTCTGCGTAGATCCTCAATTTCTTGAGTTAGGCGGGCGATATGTTCATCCCGCTGGAGAGTAATGCTATGTTCAGAAGTCTCAGGGGGGCCATTAGAAACCATGATGTTTTCCGGACCAGTTGAAATAGGTGTGGCTGGATCAGACGTAACATTTGCCTTTCCTTGAACAACCCAGCTGCGTTGAGGTAACGATGATGTCTTTGACCTTGTGATGTAAGGATGGTCGGCCATTGAGTGTCAACACGAATCAACTCTCTTTTTTTGGGAATAAGATAAAAGAAACATATAGTATAAACGATGTTAGTCTCACGAACATATCTAGGTAAAGTCATGATCACGTAAAGTCAAGTAAGGCATGTAACAAATAATTTATCAAGTAGAGTCAACTAGTTGTCAAACAAATGTAAACGATCACATAATAACGCGTCCTAATATGCATGTGACCTCTTTGTGCCAGAGGTGGGCCTAACGTTGTTTGAAGGGTAAAGTGTGCCATAATATGTCATCCCGTTGCTTTGATTAATTAAACAGATTCTATTTTCTCAAAAGTAAAAAATAATGTAATATTTATTACATGTCAAATGAATAGAACATAAAGTGTTTCCTAATCTAAATAAAGTAAATAGAATTTCTATGCCTAACTTCTAGCTCCATTTGTGATGCCCTTGATCTTCGTCATTTGTTGTACTCCGATGCAAATGCATACCTGTCATAGAAATGCTAGTCATTCCCTCCTTTCCTAAAGTTTAATTAATTAGAGCGAATAGTCAATATTTAGGCACAGTTATCCTTCAAACATGCATATAAAGTATGATTGGTATCACTCGGGGTCATGAACCCACTTGGACGTTTTGGGTAAAGTCATCTAATGGATTTAATGCACCAAGGGTATTAAACCTCCTAGGTCATGAAATGTATGCTCTTAATAAAGGGTGTTGGTTTAGCTCTATCTTAGGCTGACTAAGAGTTGGCTTCCTATGACACAAGGTTCTCCCAAGCGGACAACTTGAGAGTGGAAAGTCCGTGGCCGTCGACTGCACCGCTGATCGACTAAATCCACAAGATCAATCCAACTAAAGGGGTAATTTAGTAGTGAACGGGCGCGAACCGCGAAGCCGTTTTAAGTGTGTGAATATGTGTGAGTTTTCCAGAAGTGGAGGAAATATGAACGGAATGACAGTTTATCAAAGCAGTAACACATAAACAGTTTATATCAAACAAACAGTTTATATCAAGCAAACAATTAATAGCATGTAAAAACAGTTAACAAACAAATAAAGTAATCAAAATAAGCACACAAAACCTATTTAAACTAAGTCCGTTATGGTTAGAACCTAAGTGATTCCCCAGCGGAGTCGCCAAGCTGTCACACCCCATTTTTAACCCCGGAGAGTTAAATTAGAGGTACGACATATTGGTGATTCCTGTTTTTTGTTGTTTTATTAAGGAGTCGCCACCTAATTATTTACGGTGAATTAGGACACCTAAAGTTAATTAAAGTAATTATCTAAAGTTGATTTTATTTTAAAGTCTACGAAACCAAAAGATTCTAGGTAAGGGTTCAATTAGTCTAAAGGGAAGGTATTAGGCACCCTTTAAGACCCATTAACAATGGTTAACCGACCGGACTTACGATTAGATAGGCTAAGTGTAAATATAGTGTTATAGAAAAGAAAGTAGCTTTGTAAATATTGCTAAAGTTATAAATAGACAAGTAAGAATGCTATTTAAAATAGAACTTGTAGAAAAATAATGATTTATAAAAAAAATGTACTTCTAATGCTATTTTTTAAAATACGACTTATAAATGTTGTTAAGGCTTTAAACGAAAGTATAATAATGTTGTTTAAAATAATATTTGTAGAAAACATACTAATTTGTATAATAGAAGATTCTAAATGTTAAGTGAGACATAAAATATTGCTAAAGCCTAAAATGAAAATATGGTAATATTATTCAAAAAATAAGATTCATAAAAAATAAGGTAATTTGCTTATGATTAATAGCCTTTTAAAAGATGATTTGTCAAATGTTATCTTTAGATAAAAATAATGTTATATGAATATGGTGGTATAGAAATGCCTACACTTATGTTCTTAAATATGATGAAAAGGACATAAATTTTCTCTCTTTTTTATCACTTTTATTTAGCATTATTTAGCTAATAAAAATACATACAACTGAATGAACCTTGAGAGAATATTTATTGAATATACTTAAATTTATATTTGCGTATTAGTGATGTTTTCAAATTTCAAATACAGTAAGAATGAAAATGTGATCTTAATTCAAAATATGTGTTTATGACTTCACATCCTTGAAAGTCAATTACTTCAATATAGATAAATATTATTAGGTACTATGACTAATTTAATATGAAAGAAGAAAATGAAACTATGAAATTAATTATTGGTTCTTCCTATCCGTTTTACTAAAATCAACCCCATTAATTCCGCTAAGGTTCATCTAATCCGAGCAAATAAAACAAGTAAAATGTTAGTCATGTAATTACAAATTAAATGCACAAAGAAAATATAATAAAGAAACAAAATGATTTGAATGGGCAGAATTGCTACTGTTCACTGCTGTCGGGTTTCGGTCCAGCAATGCGGACTGTTGCTGATGGGCTGTTCCAGTCTATTAGGCTTTGGCCCAGATTTTGTTTTTTTCTTGTTTGGCTGCGGATTGGACTGACATAGGAGGAGTTACATTGGGCTTTTAGCCCAACGCCAAATGCGGAAGGAGACGACGAGTCGCTTGGACTCGTATGCGAGATGTCATGCATAAAAATGGAAAGAAAAAGATTAGTATATAATCGATGAATAAGATTAAACATGTAAATTATAGCTCAAAACAAATCAGTAGATTACATATATACTGTGGATATTTTGGTATATCTTATGTGTATACATTCCTACCTACATGACTATGCCTAACCACTTAGATGGAAAGAGCTTAGAGGCGAAATATGCTATAGAAATCAAAGGAAGTAAATTCTAACAGTGTTCTTTTTGACATAGTATGACAACAACCATGTTGGCGAAGAAATAAGAAATGTTGCGCACTCAAGAACTGCTCAAGGCATGCACATATGGCTATCAATTTGTTCAAGTATATACAGGGTATACATGACATAATTGGTAAAATCATAGTCTAATTCAGTGGTTCATGGCCCAAAAAATGAGGCAGCAAAATGTTTAAATGCAACAATGGTTTCTTAATTGCCTCAGATTCATTTTTTCAGGTATTGCATATCCCAATAAAACTAACCATTTCCAGAAAAAGAAATGTTCAAACTGGAGACTGATTTACTTGAAGACAATCACTCAAAGATTTCAAACTCGATTCCAATGGGACTAAACAGATCTCGACCAATATCTTGGCACATTGTACAAATGAATTCAAAGGAAAAATAATTCTTTTTCATTTCAAACGGGATTGAAACAAAGACTAATTTGCACGAAAGGTAAACGAATTAGCAGGACGAGATTCTGAAGCGGAAAAGTAACTAGCAGTTGAACCCCTTGACACAACAGAACAGACCATCAGAAACAACCTCGACATGATTCATTTCATAAATTTTCACAGACAAAACAACTCGGATGTAACCGACATCAGGGTTTAAGACATATCTACCTTCAACATAAGCATACTAATAAATTGAAAATAGAAGCAGGTCTAATACGATTGCTAACAAAACTGAACACAGAAATAGACTTGAAATCAAATCAAATCAACAACCAATGCTGGACATGTGGTATAATCATTTCGTCGTATCTAAACCTAATAATATTACATTCGTCCCAAGGTACATTAGTTAGTACAATGTGATTGCTAATAGGACTGAGTATAGAACAGAGATTTGAGAGTACAACTGTAACAATCAAGCAACAAGAGTACAGATAGCTCCTACTGATCCCTATGGAAGCCAACTCAAATGGTCTTTTAGGCATGCCATTGTATCGCGTTAGCTTCACAACAGAACAAAAAAGAATAAGATTATGAAACAAACTATAAGTAGGAAACAAGGCAGGCTTGAACACAATTCACCATTGAGCACATCTGGGAATACATTTTTTAGGCTAAAAATAGGAAGAAAGGGTCCTGTTCTATTCTAAACTAATCAATCACAAATGTCAAAAAAGGAAACATCAAATGTCTTTAAGAGATTACACGAAATATTATTTATTTCTTTCAACAGGAGGGTAAAGAGAAAATAACAAATGAGCATATTGCAGTCACTTGACTAAAAATAAAGGCTGGAAAGACTCAACTGAAAACAGCAGAGTAGAGAATGTTTTGAAAATGTGGTTTTGAAAATGTGCTCATTTGTTCATTTGTAAACAGCAAGGTAAACCCAAGTAAAGCATTTCTCATTTGATCACACGACAAAGGGGGAAAAGTAAACAGCGAAGTAAGCATATTGATCTAGATCATTCAATCGTGACTCAACCTAAACTAAAACATGATGAAGGCAAACTAACAACAAACAGCTATGTAAGACAGTGAAACTACATCATATAAGCATTTAAGCGCATCCTAATGACGTGTTGAACTAAATAGCAAATTAAGCATAGAACCACACCACATAAAGGTTCAATTATACAGAGGCGGGAATATTCAATATACTCACCTGCACTACATACGGACACCAACATGCTAATAAAATTTAAAATTAGCCGCATTGAATTAAGGAATGAATAGACAGATTCTGCTAACCGCTAAGCTGGAAACTAAACCATATTAAAACATGAATATCATTCAAATAAGGTGATGGACAACATCTACAAACACATAATTAAACGATACTCAAACTAAACAAATTTGCAAACACACCAATGCTTTACTAATTGATTTCATGAAAACTGACACAGTCATCTATTAATATTAACAAATATCAAACCAACCTAACAGCTAACTATCGAACCAATGAAACACTTCAACATATGAAACAAACAGAAAAATACTTAAGCTGCTAATAAACCGATAACGAAGAGAGATTTACCGACCTTTTGTGGGTACAGCGAAGTGGGGATCGACGGGCCCCGAATCTACACTCGAACTCGAAGAATCCGAATCTGAACCCGATTAAAGTGACTAGAGTTTTAAAACAGAAAAAGGAAAGGCAAATAGAGTGATTGTTCGCCCTTGTTGTTGATTAAAATTGATTTTTTTATAGGGGATTTTTGGGTTCCAAAACCTGGGTTTTCGATCTGTGTTGAAGGGATTTTTTCCGATCTCTTTTCGATCTTGTTTTTGTTTTGTTTGAGTTGATTTGGTTTTTGCTCCGAAAATTCAAGCTATTTTCAGGTTTTCTCCCCCCCCTTTATCAGATTTTGCTCCTCTCCTTTATATAGTGAGGAAAGAGAGGAGCGTAGGTGATGATGAAAGAGGGAAGCAGGGGCGGCGGTGAGTGGAGAGTGGGGTAGCGGGGTGCGGCGATGATGATGATGAAAATAAAAAATAAGAAAGGGAAGTAGGGTAGAGGAGGAGCGGAGAAGAAGGAGGGAAAGGGGGGTGAGTGGGAGCGGCGGCGAGGGAGCGGGAAAGGAGGAGAAGGGGAGAGGGAGATGAGCGGCGGAGGAGGAATGAGGGGAAAATGAAGGGGAAACCCTAAAAGGGTTTCCCTTATTTTGCTGAAAATGAATTGGACCCGGTCCATTTGTGAACCGGGTCAAATTTTAGACTGGGTGTTTAAAAGAATGGACTAGTAAATTAAACATGGACTGATCTAAAAAATTGAGATAAAAATATGGTGTAGTCCAAAAGTATTAGGAATTAATCGAACTTTGATTTGGGGTCCGGTAAGTCAAAATACGGACTGAGTGCAAGAAATAGTTTGGCTTCTAAATTTGAATAAGAGACACATTTTGATTAACGATGTACTAAGGGTGCCAGAATATCACCTGGTACGAAAAATGTGTAATTGTAAAAGACCCGGATAATAAAGTTATATCATGTTGCAATGACCGCGCAATAAAAAACGCTATCATTTAAATGTGCGAAATAAATGCGATGTGTATGCGGAAGTTGGTAGAACGTTGAGAAATGCAAGTTTCAATAATACTAAATAATAGTAGCAAATAAATAGCGGTAGTAATACTGCTAAATAGCAATGATAATGGTAATAATGATAATGTTGATGATAATGGTGATAATAGATATAATAATAATGGTAAATAACAAACATTGATAATTAAAAAATGATAATAATTAATAATAATAATAAAGATGATAGAAATTAATAAATAAAAATAATAACGATAAATAACAATTATTGATTATAACAAAATGATAATAAATTAATAATAATAACAATAATGGGATAATAATAAAATAATAATGATAATAATAATAATAATGATAATGATAATGATAATGGAAATAACAAGAAATAATAATTAACGACAAAAAATGATAATTTAAGAATAATAATAATAATAATAACAATAATAATAATAATGATAATAATAAACTGCAGAAGAATAAATAAAATGTGGGTGTTAATAAAAGACTAATAATTATAGTAAAACTTAAATGCATATTTTTAATTTCTCGAAATACCAGAAGTATAAATAGGTATTTCGGAGGAGATGCGGGACAAAATTGGGTGTCAACAATGACAACCATGAGCTACCTTTGAGGTCCACCTAGAAATGATTATGAGACATATGCTTAGAGGTACTCAGTAGGTTAGCTCCGGATGCCCGTCATGGCCCTCTAGTTGTGTCGTGACAGTCTGCCAATGAAAGCGAGGCTTGTTATATTTGTCTAACGCTAGAAACTTATTTTAGTACAGTAAACAAGGCTTGATAACTTATTCCATTGATGGAAAGATTAGCAAGTAAATTGAATGTTATCTTCCCCATGTAATCGACAACCAACTATAGCACCTACTAGCTCAAAAACCAATCCTTCAAATTAGGTTCGGCAAAAGTACTTTTTATAGCGACATATTAAAGTGCGAAAGATACAGACTTGCGTCCTGATTAAGCGTAAATGCAAGGAGTTTTCATCATGAGATCATGTGGTGCCACATGTGTCCACCTAGACAAAAGCAGTAGAGACTGTTTACAGGTTCGTCTGGAAACATTTAATTTGAGAGACAAATTAAATGTGTTTAATGATAGGTTAATTAGTCGAATAATTTGAGTTGTATAGCAGTTTCTTTTCGATCTCTCTGCAGGTACAGTAGTATAGTATTGCTAATTAACGACAGATGCGGACTATAGGGGGGCTCACATACTGTTAAATAAATATTTAAAGGGTAAGGAAAAAGCTACTGCTATATATGTGTAAGGAAAGGGGAGTTCACGAAATACAAGCTTCTGAAATCGATCGGCTGAAAAGGCTGAATTATTGGTGTGAAAGTACATGGTACGGTATATGCATGTGTTTGTTTTTTTCCTTTAATCCAAGACTAAAATAGACTTGGTGCTGAAATTTTGTATGTGCGTACTACTAGATGAAAATATAATTTATTCACTTAGCAAAGAAAATCATGCTTAGAGCTCATTTGGATTAGTTGAATTTAAGTAGCTTCTAAACACCATGTTGTGAAGTCCACTTTTTAGGTGTCCAAGCTGAAAATAAGTTGATGTGTTGTGAAAGAATGTGCCGATAAATACCTTTTTTGTTTGTTTGTTGTTAAAATGACAAAAATATCCTTAAGCTGGTAACACTAAAATTGAGTTTATTATTACAATATTTTTAATTTTAAGTTAAGATAAACACAAATGAATGTGTGTCTCAATTCACTTAAGTATAAATTGATTAGATAAAATTGTTTTGAATTGATAATATTATTTATTTAAATAACTAATAATATGAACGACTTGGTCAACATTATAATTATCACCAGCAGTTATATCACCGACCATCCAAGAGAAAATATTACAATACTGACAAAGAAGCAATTGTGCACAGTACCAATTTTCACCTTCTCCGTAATCAAAACGATTCACGTAAGCAAATTCTTCTACCATTTAAGAATACATTACAATAAATATTAACAGAACCCACTTAGTTTCTAGTGTGAAAAGGAAAAGCTTCATAAAACTAGGTTAACCTTTGCATCGTTTCTTGTTTCTTTGTCTGCTAGTTTTCAATTTTGTCTAACATCTGCACATGAGTCTTGTTAATCATAACTTGTACTAATATGTTATCTTATTTGGTCCAAAACTTTAATCCTACAATAGTCACCGTTAATAATTTTTTCCAGATATTTTTACTGTATTCATGATGAAGAAGTAAAACCAATTGCAAAAGTAAAATTAAGAAGGGTATATCTGCTCAATTTCGCATATTTTAAAGGTATTATATTTTTTTTTTCGCTTATTAATTATCTAATTAGATTAATTGGGGGGTTCAATTAAATTAAGACATATTTGGACTAACTATTGAATGCAGTGGCAGAGCCACATGTAGTTGAGGGGTGTCGACACCCCTTCGTCAAAAAATTATACTTTGTATCTAGGTAAATTTTTTCTTTATATGTATATGTATGCATATCTGTTCAATTTCAAATATTTTAAGGTTATATTTGGACCCTTCCTTGAAAAAACTATTTTGCTGTATATCAGCATATTGATCATCCGCCATAAACCGGTCCATATGTTTGACCAGCTCTTCTGTGTGTCACACATTTAGTTCATTTCTTTAACTAGCTAGCTTTCCATACTTAACATTATCTTTTTTTTTTTTTTTGGCTAAGTGAACAAATTATATTTCCATCAAGTACGTGAAGTATGAAATTTCAGAACGAACACTATTTCTGTCTTGGATTAAAAGAAAGAGAAATTCATGCTTATAATGTACTTATTTTTTGTCACAGCTCTCCTCAAATCTAACAGAAGTTCATCAAAATATTGACGGAAACAAAAATACAGTATTTATTTTTCACAAATTAAAAGGACAAAAAATAGCTTAGAAGTAGTATGTTTAAGGGATTACTTAAAAATATCCCAACATATAAGGGATATTTTTGTCATTTTCTGCTTGGAAACACAAGGCTAACAAGAGCTGCCATCCCGCATAGTATCTATCAAAGGGTTGTTATGCTGACTGGTTAGCTTAAATATTGGGTTAGCTTAGATATTGGGTTAAAAGCACCAAAATTTTTAAAGTTCCTAGGTCAGATTAAAGACTTCTTTCTGACAACCAAGATTTATGGCTTTACTTTTTTACACCCCTTATCAGATCTCCTATGTAACTGAAATTTACTTTTAAAAAAATTCCTTTGCTGAAAGTGCATGGACTAAAGTTCAGCCCTCCAAAAATAGACGGCCACGAAATGCTATGTCCCATTCCTTTTTCTAGTTAAGATGAATGCATCGATATTGTAAAGATATTTTATTTTATTTTATTAAAATTTAACCAGTAAAATAGTAAGGTAATTTGCTATTTTTATTAGATTACTAAGTAGTATTCTTAAAAAAAGTTATATATAATAATCTAGTAAGTGACCTGATTTATAAATAATTTTTTAGACCATCATATGCATAGAACTTAAACGTTAATGTTTAGGAGTTTAAGTCTTTATATATCGTCATTGTAAATAATTTTTTATACTATGAAGTCATTCAAAGAATATCTACAGATAAACCTTCTTACAATATGAGATCTGAACTTTAAAATCTTCAAAATAAAATATATTACCTTAGAAAATCAGTAAAGATATTTTGATAATGTAAAAATTATTTACGCTGAAAGTATATGTTGCTTAAACTCATTCTTCAATTTTGTTTTGCTAGAGTTGGGGAAATACATAAATACCCCCCACCGTATACTCGGATTAATTATGACGCACACAGTCTTTGCGGGCGACCTATTACCCCCGGCCTTATTTTTCTGTATTTTTGTACCCCTTTTTGGCTGACGTGGCACAATCAAAATTTGATGCCCAGTTGCACAATGGAGAGTGTGCAACACTCTCCGCCACATTGGCGCCACGTCAGTGCCACGTCGTCGTCTTCATCTTCATCATCTTCTTCTTCTTCTTCTTCATTTCAAGAAATCAATCAACCCATTTTCCTCCATTAACACACACACACATTCAATTTCATCATCAATCATAAAAAGCTTATTTTTAAAAAATTAACCAACCCATATTTTTCCTCCATTAACACACACACATTCAACCCATTTTCTTCCTCCATTAATACACCCACAAACCCATTTTCTTCCTCCATTAACACACCCACATTCAATTTCGTCATCAATCATTAATATCTTTTCAAGAAATCAACCAACCTATATGCTTCCTAAAATTATTCCTCCCTCCATCCCCGGTAGGAAAATCCTATTCTACTTTAGCTAGAGTTAATTCGCAGGCCAGTGAACTTGCTTTGATGTGATGTAGCTGCCAATCCGTTTTAGTTTGTCATTTTTCTTAATTAAAATTCTCATTTTTCATTTTCCCTTTCCTTTTAACGCAGCTTGTGTGGATGGAAATAAAGAAGAAATTTGCAAATGGAATTTGTTCAACTAGAGCAAACTTGCCAATCTTGTAAAGTTAAGTTCGTATGCTTGTAATTGGGGACAGAAAAATTAATTGATTATGTCCATACAATATTTGGGTAAATCCTAATTCAAGATATATTTGCCAAATCAAATTACAAAATAAATAAATTAGTTGTATTGTTTAAGTTTGAATACATATGGATTATAGAAATAGTCCGGTTCAATTGGGTTGGGTAATCTAGCCTTGCTTCTCAGAAAGTTATTGGACTGTAACATAGGCGTCCATTTATCAATTCTCTCTTAATTCAGACCATCCAACTAGGCGTCCATTTATCAATTTTCTTGAATGTGGGTATGTTAATGAAGGAAGAAAATTGGTTGAATAAGTGTGTGCTAATGGAGGAAAAATATGGGTTGGTTGATTTTTTGAAAATAAGTTTTTTATGATTGATGATGAAATTGAATGTGTGTGTGTTAATGGAGGAAATTGGGTTGATTGATTTCTTGAAATGAAGAAGAAGAAGACGACGACGTGGCACTGACGTGGCGCCAATGTGGCGGAGAGTGTTGCACACTCTCCACTGTGCAACTGGGCATCAAATTTTGATTGTGCCACGTCAGCCAAAAAGGGGTACAAAAATACAGAAAAAATAAGGCCAGGGGGCAGGGGTGGATCCACCCTTTGGGGTGGGGGTGGCATGGCACCCCCTTGATTAATAATTTTTTTAATATATTTATGTTGTAATTTGCTTAAATTAGGTTAAATATTTGATCCTGCCACCCCCAGTCGTAAATTAGACAAAGGTGCCACGGCTGGTAGACACAAGTTTGAATATATCTTTAACATTTTCTGATTCCCGTTTTTCTTTGCGCTTTTTACTTCCTTTGTACCAGTAATTCCCTTTTCGGCCCTCCCAATTTTCTATTTATCTTTTATTATTTATAGTGCCTTTCCTCTTTTCTATTATTTTATCTGTGATCTTTAGCGAGAACACACAAATTGAAACTTCAAAATCCCTTAAATTAAGCATTTCTCTTATTCTCAAATCTGTGAGTATTTAAATTGAAAAACTTGGGTTTCAATGGGAATTTTGGATTGAGATCAAAATTCATTTTTTAAAATAATTTCTTTTGTTTATTATTCTCTCCATCCATGTTTACTTGTCTATATTTGACTTGGGACACTCTTAATAAGCAATAAATAAAATGAGAAATGAATTGGAGTACTTACTAATAAGGGTAAAATAGGTATAAAATGATAAATTATGTCTTGGTTTTTCAAACTATATAACTTACAAGTAAAAGTGGACATATAATTTTATTATAATGGACAAAGAAAAGTGGACGGAGGGAGTCTATTATAAAAATTTATGCTATTCTATAATTGTTAAATTCAATTTAAATCACTCTACTACTTAAATTGTGATGGAAACTTCGTAAGCACTGCTTAGAAAAAACATGAAATTTATGATTTATTGTTGAGAACTTGTAGTTTATCTAATTCTATATTTACTTATGGGGTGTATTTACATATTGAAGAGTTTTTCTATTATTTTTCTTATTTTGATTGGTGTAATTCCCTTATTGAAGATGTTATTTTACTTGTGCAAATTCATTTTTTAATATACATAAGAGATGCAAGTTCCTCGGTGAAAATGTTGATTTTACTTCTGTTGTTAATGGGTGTTAATGAGTGTGATTCCTTGTTTAAGATGCTAATTATGTTCGTTTCTTGATTTTTGAGATGTAATTTTCATATTTGCAAATAAAAAAAAGCCTATTAAGTTGACCCGAATAAACTAAAAAGAGATGGACCCGACCCAAATATATATTCCTAACAAGATGTACATTGAAAAAAATTGTGGCACCCGCCACCTTCAAATCCTAGATCCGCCTCTGCCAGGGGGTAATAGATCGTCCGCAAAGGTTGAATGCGTCATAATTTATCCGAGTATACGTTGGGGGTATTTATGTATTTAAGCCCTAGAGTTGCGGAGGACATGGGAAATTTACAGCTAGCTTATTATTATTCCCAGCTAGTTGGGCGGTCACATATGGTGTCAGCATTTTGTTTTACTACAGTAACAATTATATGCCACCTATGCATTAACTCTTCATGTACTAGTAGTAAACATTCAAATCCTTCACTATAAATATGTGACATTAACTGTTGTTCATCAGCAATATCAATTAGCCTTTAGATTTTACTCCTCTATCTTAACCTAGCTTTTAATTCTTCCTTAGATAAGAGAAAGAAGAAGAAAAGATGACTAACATCTCCCACGATCATCCTTTGACCTACACCTTTGGCATTTTGGGTAAAATTTCTAGCATATTTTATGTGCCTTTTTACTCTTTCGAGCAAGTTGTTTCTGTTTTGTTTTCTTTTTCGTTCTAGTTGGAGGAATAATTGTCTTAACTAACTACGTATTACGAATAGAAATAACACCTCAAATATAGAAAAAAGATCAAACTAATTAATATCTTTCATTGTGACAATGTTGCAGGTAACATATTCTCCTTCATGGTGTTTATTGCCCCGGTGTAAGTTGTTTCTCCAAAATTAGATATAAGGTTCATTTTTTTTTGGGCAGCGAAACAGTTGGCTTACTAAAAATTTTGATCTTGCAGACCTACCTTTTATAGGATCATTAAGAAGAAAACATCAGAAGGGTTCCATTCATTACCATATGTTGTTGGCTTATTTAGCGCAATGCTTTGGATTTACTATGCAATGGTTAAAACCAATGTTATCCTTCTCATCACCATCAACTCCTTTGGCATCTTTGCGGAGATTATTTACGTTGCTATTTATTTTACTTATGCAACAAAAAAGCAAAGGGTATATACACATTTCATGCATATATATACTGGTTTGTATTTTTTCTAATTGTTAAGACAGTTTTGTGAATAATGAAATTTGGAATTGTTTTGCAGATCAAATCACTAGGACTTGTCCTACTGTTGAATGTCGGTGCCTTTGGACTCATTATTTTCCTCACTCAAATTTTATGCGAAGGACCAAAACGAGTTGCAGTTATTGGATGGATTTGCATGGCATTTTCGATTAGTGTATTTGTAGCACCTCTAAGCGTTATGGTAACTAATTAGTGACCTTTCTAATACAGTTAACTCTTTGATTTGATTCTTTTATAGGTACGTTCATTCTGATAATTTAGGTTTTTTTTTTTAGTCGGTGCAATAGGTATTTAGTCCCTAGACATTTCTCTAACAGCATTTAATTGTCTCTTTTTTTTTTTTTTTTTTTTTTTTTTTTTTTTTTTTTTTTTTGTAAAATTGCAGGGACGGGTAATACGGACCAAAAGTGTAGAATTCATGCCATTTAACTTGACATTAACCCTTGCAGTTAGTGCTGTAATGTGGTTTATGTATGGTTTACTTTTAAGGGACATTTACGTCGCGGTAATTATAACAACTTTCTGCTCCCTCCTCTCCCTTTTTACTTACTCAGTTTACATTTTGTATTTACCTTGAGGATGCATTAATTAACAAATCTTTATTTTATTAAGTTATCATTATTAGATGCTTTGAAAATCCAAATTTGACAACTAAGTTTAGGAGTAATAAGTTTAAGAAATGGTTACTTAATAATAAGGTTAAAATTGAGAAAAAAAATTATCATCTTTTATTAGCTAAAATAGACAAATTAAAGTTACTTTTAACATATTAGTGAACAACTGCAAGAGAACGAAGGAAATAATGTTATGGAACATCATAAAGCAACATTGTGTATGCCCTGTGTTAAATAGTAGATAAAAGTACAAGGCCAAACGTACAGAACACGTGCCAAACTCTTGGTTAAATCAACATGATTTAACTTTCGTATATATGATAGTATACATTTTTTTTTTACACAAATTAATGTGACATATTTTTAAGTTATTAATTTCATCTATAATGAAAGGTTACATATAATTATTATTTAAATGACTCAATTATTTTACATATAAATTAGTGCCCATGTTAACATTCACTTTTATGTGCTATATCATGTGACTAATGTTTGGTTTCTCGTCTTCCGTCAAATAATAAAGTACAGGTACCGAACATAGCGGGAATGCTACTGGGAGTGCTCCAAATGATATTATATGGAATATACAGAAACTCCAAGCCAAATGACGTTGCTGCAGAGACGAAATTACCCACCATTGTGAAAGTGGATCAAGAGCTGCCTACTAAAGTTAATTCTGAGCCATATCAAGTTATTATTCCAATCAAGGGTGGTAAAATTGGAGAGGCTAAAGATGGTAAAAATCTTGAAGATGCCCACATTAACTCTCAAGTGTGAAAGACTTCAAACCAAAGACCATAATAGTGGAGGCCCTTTCTGCAAGGTTTTCTTAATTCGATTAAAAAAAAAATCTGGGCCTCAAGTCTATATCTACGAGTTAATATTTTGTTACAATTGTATGTATGTATTTTGGGATTTAGTGATCCATTTACGAGTCTCGCTTTCTTCGGCTTCATCATCTCTCTAGGAGTTAGATTTCCAAATTTATTTGGAGAGAACTCCCACCGACATCATGTATGGTTTTACACTTTACATATATAAAACATTATATGTCGTACGTATGTTTATGACTAGTTTTTATTCTGTTAGTATTTCTGATTCTCAAGATTTTCATTATATTTTAATTGCAAATAGTTAATTAGATTTTTAGCTTGAAAATGTATCTAATTACATACTGATACATTGAATTCCAACGTAAGTTATTAAATTTAGGATAAAATTAATTTGTGGGTAAATTATTTTCTTATGAGCTAGCTAGCGTAGTGTATTTGAGTAGTTCACGTATTAATCTGGAGAAGTTCTTGCATTTCGTTAAACAAAAATCGTGTACAAGACCTATTACAGTTCATAATAGTGTATGTTAATCACATGCTATTTCTTTTATGAGTTTAAGTTTTCTGTACTGACGCACAAATCAAAAGGCAGTTTTAGGTTTTCTTCATTTAATAAACATTACTTAATTGCTAACCTATTATAACTTAAAAGGTACTTGTAGGTTTTCTTCATTTAAGTAACATTTATTGTTAACCTATAAAAAGTTTTAAGTACCTGTAATAACAAGTTAATTGTTTTGATAATGTAATTATTTTTAACATTATCAATATATATAACTTAAACTCATAACGTAAATGTTAATCACATATGTATTTGTGCAGGCATATATGAGACAGTCACTTGCAAACTTAATGGCCACCCAATCTGCTAGTTTGGAGGCGTTAGGTTAAAAAATTCCAAGCCCATTTGGAGCTAAGGCCCTTTTTCCTAGCCCAATTAGCCCGCTGGCCTCATGGGTTGGGCTAGGCTTGCCGTTTGGCTGAACAATACAAAATACAAAAAATAATTTTTACTTGGCATAGTTTACTATGTTACATATTTATGGAACATAACTATACTTTTTAATAATTAAGTTTAGTAGCTATAATATTATATTTTTATAACTTATAGCTACCCACTTTTCTACCAATTAACTTACCACTCCCCACACCCCTATTTTTTAGCTGCACACTTTCTCTCTCCCCCCTTTTCCTAAATATACACGTTTCTAAGAGCCGTTTGGATTGGCTTATAAGTTACTTATAAGTTGCTTATAAGCTGTTTTTAGTTTTTTTGAGTGTTTGGCTGGCCAACTTAAAGTCATTTTGTGCTTAAAATAAGCTCAAAAAAATAATTGGACCCATTTGACTTAACTTATTTAAAGCAGCTTATAAGCTGAAAACAGCTTATAAGCCAAAAAAAATAAGTTAGACTACCCTAACTTATTTTTTTTAGCTTATAAGCTGTTTGCAGCTTATAGGTATAAGCCCATCCAAACAGGCTCTAACTCCCATCTCCTCTAATTTCGTGCTTTTCAAATCAGTTTCTGATTTCTTTCACTTCCTTTTTTTACTCTGTATTAACTGCTCATTAATTTCAACCTTTTACCCCCAAAATTCAACTCTATTTCCTAAAATATGTAAGATTCTATGTTATTTTTGCGTTTTAAACGACGAATATATATATATATTTGAATTCATCTGTTGAAATATCGAATTCAAGTTGAGTTCATAATTGAGGTAACAACGTTTTCACTGCAACTTTTTTTTTTTTTTGAAATTTTGAAAAATATAGTCAAAATATATGAAAAATATATCTGAAATATAGTCAACAGAAAGCAGAATAAGTAATATTGAACATATTAATCAAAATATAATTAAAAAATATAGTCATAATTGAGTTCATAATTGAGGTAGCAACGTTTTCACTACAACTTTTTTTTTTTTTTTGAAATTTTTCTAAATATAGTCAAAATATATGAAAAATATATCTTAAATATAGTCAACAGAAATCAGAATAAGTAATATTGAACATAATAATCAAAATACAATTAAAAATATAGCCAAAATATATATATGAAAAACAACTAAAAAGTTCAGAAAAATATAAAAAATAAAAAAGTTGCAATTACACGGTGAAACGTGTAATTCAGTTGATGAACAAATCAAGCTTTGCATGATTTATGGAACATTAAAAAGAAATTTTTTTAGTTATATTTTGGGAAAAAAATATGAAGAGAGTTTTTGAATTCAAAATTTATGTGAATGATTAGATGTTGAATGAGATATGTGATTAGATATGGAAGAGAATAAGATTTGCGTGATTTATGGAACATTAAAAACAGATTTCTGTTTAGTTTGAAAAAGATTTTTTCCCCTTAAATAGATGCATTATTTGCTCAACAGTTCCGTGTATTTAGTCTATCTTTTGGCTATATTTATGCGGCGCGTCCAGAACCTAAATATAGGAAAAACCAGCTACGAATTGTAAATAATGAACTTGTAGTTATAGCTTGTTAGAAGCAACTAAAAGGTAGCTATTTGTGAAAATTTTACATACAAAAATTGCGCGAATCTCCTTCATATGGACTAGTCTTTAATTTTAATCCCTCAAATCGTTATTCTTTAATTTTTGGCCCTACTTCACATGTAATGAAAATTTGTGGGCTAAAGTACCCTTATTCGCTGGTTTATGAAATCAGAGATTCTGGGTTTGAACCCTAGCAGAGTTAGAAAAAACAATCGCAAGGTAAGGTTCTCATAGAAACTATGTCTATTCAGGGAAAAGTTATGCCTTAAGGCATAGTTTTGTAGGATAACTTATTTGCTACAAAACTATGTCGTACAAGGCATAGTTTCTATGTAACTTAATTTTTACAGAACTATGTCGAACAATACATATTTTCTACGTAGTTACATAGGAACTATGCCTTGTCCGGCATAGTATTGTAGAAATTAAGTTATACTACAAAACTATGCCGGAAAAGGCATTATATAGAACTATGCCTTAAAGCATAAATTTCCCGAATAAGCATAGTTTCTATGAAAACCTTGCCTTTTTGCGAAATTGTTTTTTTTTTTCACTCTGCAGGGGTTCAAACCTAGAATGTTAAGGGTATTTTCGGTAACTTTTTTATTACTTAAAGTGCGGAAGGGAAAAAATTAAAGACCAGCGATTTGAGGGGTAAAATTAAAGACTACCTCCGAAATAGGGCATTTGTGCGAATAACCCTACAAAATATAGAAAGATAAATTATTTAAACAAAAATAATAAAAAAATAAGTTAATTCTTATAAACAAAACTAGAAAATAAAAGAGTTCCTTTAATTTAGTTGTACTTCTTGCAAATTGAAATGAATTTATTTTTGGGCAAAAAACATATATGTACATAGTAAGTGGGTATATTTACAGAACATGACGATACTATTCAGTTCACAAAATATATCAATAGATTTGTTACAAAATTTAATACGAATCAGGTGAATTAAAAAAAATTAAATAAAACACATTAAATAAACTGTTTTCCTTATTTTATCCACTTTTCTCTCTCCATTCAAAATTAAGAGATGTTCTTCCCTGATTTTCTCCAACTTTTGCTCTTTTATTTCATCCACATTTCTGTCCCCATTCAAAATTGAGAGATATTGTTACCTAATTTTCTCCAACTTTTACTCAAAAAGTCCATTCTAATCAGTAATTTTTATATACAAAGTTCATACACCAGAAAACATATATGTATAACTATATAAATTCGTTATTATTTTTATATATGAAAGATGTATAAAAATCGTGTATGTATTTTGATTATGATAAAGCACATTTAAATTGTATAAAATAGAATCAAAGTATGTATAAATTTTGAGAAAATATGTATAATAAATTTGTAATTGATAGAAACTAGATTCCATACACCAGAAAATAAATATGTATAAATTTTTGTATGCAATATGTATAACTGTATAAATTCGTTATAATTTTTATGTATGAAATATGTGTAAAAGTTGTATGTACAAATTGTATAAAATCTGATCAAAGTATGTATAGATTATGAGAAAGTATATATGTATAATAAGTTTTCTGATTGATACAAACTAGATTCCATGCACATTTCATACACTAATGCATATCGAATTTATTCGCATTTCATACATATTGTACTGCATATATCCAAATGATATATAGCAAATTTCATACACATTCATACATATATTAGTTTTCAACATTTTTGAAAACTACATTTTATATAATATATAAAGATTTCAAACACACAATGATCACACATATCTCAAAACGATACAAACCAATTTTATATACAATTGATACACAGGTTAGTAATAAAAAATACTTTGTAATATTGGTTTGAAAATTTATTCTAGGAGAGAAGATGAATTTTAAGTCTGGAAATGGTGTCTATCATAGAAGGAAAGGTAGAGCAAGAGAGAGAGAGAAATCTTTTTAAAAAGTAGAAGAAGTTGATTAGTAACTATCCTAAAATTAAGCCCACATTTAAAATCAGATTCTTTTCCTTAAAAAAAAAGCCTAAAATCGTGGGATCCCATTAAACCAAAATCTGGTATGCTTTGTAATTTTATTGGTATAGTTTGTAAATAAGGAAAAGTATCGTTATGTTTTGTAATATAGAGTCTTAAGTAGTATTATTAGGTCATTTTCCCTTTATTTTTTGCAAAATTAATGTGCTAGTGCATGATTTGTCTACTCCAATAGTGTCTATAATACAAAATAGAAACATTCACACCATCACTGTTTAATACTTTTCTAATAAAATAAATTCCTGATTTGTCTGTTTCAATAGTGTCTATATATATATATATATATATATGTTTAAAACAGATTTATTAAGAAACTTTGACTAAAATTTGGAAAAGTTCTCGGGGCTTACGCCCCAAATGAAAGCCCAAAATGTTGGGCCTTACGCCTAGGTGAACGCCCGGAAGGTTGGGACTTACGCCCTACGATGATACTTACCTCAGTACGTTTTTGGTACGCCTCACCCCGAGACTCACCTAGAAATTGCCTTTTAAGATACTGCTGAATAGTAGTAGTTCATTTGAGATTAATACTTCTTTTCCAACCCTGCAAAAGTACACGAAATGATAAACTATTTGTTACATTACAGTATGAGCACACTAAATAATTTATGTAACCTTTTCTACAAAGAATAAAAATCATGCAAGCGATAGGTACGTGTAGAATAGAATAGTAATACTCATAATTTTTTCCAGTTCAATAGTATATAATAATATAATAGCACCACGAATAAAAAGATTGAACACCCAATGTAGAGCCAGCTTCTGTGGTCGAACCAACTTTATCAAATAATAGAAATGACTGTATACGATCCCTTCCGTGACAATTTCCAATTGTTCTTGTTGCAAGTGATAACTCCATTAATGGAGGGTTGAAGCTAATAGAATTGATAGAGATGAAGCTTGAAGAAGAAGGAAGAAAGAGGGGGAAATGAGAAAGAAGAGAGAAACAGTTATAGAGAGAGAAATATTACATAGTGTGTTATGGAAAATGAATCAAGTCTACTATTATTCTCATGATACAAGTATATATACACCAATCATTTAATATACACATCACATGAGCTAACTAACTCTAAAACCTTGACTAATTAGAGTAGTTACACTCAACTAACTAACCATGGTAGCTTGTTTACTATTACTATATGCCAACACACCTCCTCAAGCTTATGGTTTGTACAGGTTGATCACTCCAAGTTTGCTCAGCAGGTACTGATGTTGAGCTTTTCCTAGAATTTTTGTAAGCAAGTCTGCCAACTGATCCTTAGTGTTAACATACTTAGTTTTCAGCATTCCTTGACATATTCTTTCTCTAACAAAGTGACAGTCAATATCTATGTGCTTAGTTCTTTCATGGAATTATTGGGTTGGCTGCAATTTGGATAGCAGCCTTGCTATCACATACCATGCTCACTGGGACATCTATTTTTGTTCCAAGTTCTCTGAACAGCCCAAGCAACCAGGTTATTTCAGCTGCACATGTTGCCATGCTTCTAAACTCAGCTTCAACTGAGCTTCTTGATACTGTCTCCTGTTTCTTAGACTTCCAAGAGACAAATGCTCCTCCAAACTTGAATAGATAACCTGTCATAGATCTTCTAGTTTCTAAACAGGCACCCCAGTCTGAGTCACAAAAGGCTGAGAGTTGATTTGTACTTTCTGATGGCATTAGCAATCCCAATCATGGTGCTTACTTGATGTACCTGACCACTTTTAGTGCTGCTTCCATATGAGACACGTTGGGACAGTGCATATATTGACTCAGTACTTGAACTGCAAATGACAAACCAGGTCTTGTTATGGTGAAATACAACAGTCTTCCCACTAACCTCTAATAACTACTAGGATCCGGTAGAATCTGATCTTCTCTGATGTTCTCTTTGGAGCTACTTTCTTTGGAAATACAATGATCATACAAAGCTGAGGTTAATTTTTGATCTATCTCAAGTGGAGTGCCAGCAAGCTTGGCTCCTCCTAAGCCAGATTCTGCTATTAATTCTAGAGTATACTTCCTCTAAGACAACACAATGCCTTTGCTTGACCTTGCACATTCAATTCCAAGAAAGAACTTAAGTTCCCCCAAGTCCTTCATTTTAAAATTCTTGTGTAAATCCTTTCTAGTGTCACTCAACAATCTTGGATTATTTCCCGTTATTTGTAAATCATCAACATACACTAGCACTACAACAATATCAGTGTTTGTCTTCTTGGTGAAACGAGAATAGTTATAATGACTTTGTTGGAAACCCATGCTCATCAAAGATTCAGTTAATTTCAGATTCCGTTGTCTAGGAGCCTGTTTAAGGGCATACAATGACTTGTGGCGTTTGCAGACTGTACTACTCTCCCCCTTTCTAGCAAAGCCATCAGGAATCTGCATGTACACTTCTTCCAACAAATCACCATTGAGAAAAGCATTATGGACATGCATTTGATAAATAAACCATTGCTTAGCAGTTGCTAATTCCACAACTAATCTGACAGTCACCATTTTAGCCACAGGACTAAAAGTTTCACCATAATCAAGCCTCTCCTTCTGAATATACCCTTTAGCCTCTAATCTAGCCTTGAACCTCTTCACCTCACCACTAGAGTTGTACTTTATTTTATAAATCCACCTACAACCAATAGGTTTCTTGCCAGGTGGAAAATCAACAATACTCCAGGTTTTATTGTCTTCTAAGGCATTAATCTCCAATTGCATAGCTTGGACCCATTAAAGATCAAGTAAAGACTCTCTAAAAGAGGTAGGTTCAGTATGAACAGAATATGCAGAGATTGCTTGCTTATAGGATGGGAAATGTGATTAGAAGAAACAAAGAAGGATATGAGATATAGACATAGAGTATCAATCACATAATCATGCATCCACAGAGGTTGCTTGCTAGGTCTAGAGGATTTTATGGAAGGAACATGATTTGAAGAGATTGTGGGAAGGTCAGGATTAACAGGATTATGAGAGGGTGGTGAAAGGGCAGGATTATCAGGACTGTCAGGATTAGGAGAAGAGGAAGTATCAAGACTAGGTGCAGACTCATCAGGTTGTGCAGTAGTAGAAGGAGGTGTAGAATTAGGATTTAGAGCATGAGAAGGAATTGGAGGTGCTGGTAGAGGATCATATATAAGATCATAAATGGGAGAATCATCATTGTTTGACTGAGGCTCGAAAATAGGATTAGGAGGCTGCTTATGCACTAAGGGATGTAAAACTGGAAAAATAGGATCATTTGAGGTTTGCATCTGTTGGAAAGAGAATATATCCTCATGAAATACAACATGTCTATTTACAAAGATTGACTTGGAGTGAAGGCCATATAAGACATAGCCCTTTTGAGTGGAAGAATAGCCAAGTAAGACAGTCGGTATTGATCTAGGTGAAAACTTATCTAGAATTTTTGGACAACTAGCATAGCACAAACACCCAAAGACTTTAATATGACTGAGAGATGGTGGATGAGAATATAGCATCTTAAAGGGTGATTTGAACTTAAGGACTTTAGAGGGAAGTCTGTTAATGAGATAGGCAGCAGTTGACACACATTCACCCCAAAACTTCAAGGGAATAGAGGCTTGAAATCTTAGTGCCCTTCCCATTTCCTAGATTGTTCTATGTTTTCTTTCAGCAAGACCATTCTACTGAAGTGTGTAAACACAAGATGACCGATGAATTATACCATTTTCAGCCAGCATGGTTTAACATTCAGAACTGAAGAATTCACCCCTATTATCTGTTCTAAGCACCTTTACAGAAGTGGAAAACACATTTTTAACCATTGCAATAAATTGTCTAAGTATCACAATAGTATCACATTTCACAGTAACCAAGAAAATCTAGGTATATCTGGAGTAATCATCAACCAAAGTCACAAAGTATCTTTTATTGTTGTGAGCATGAACTCTGTAAAGACCCCAAACATCACAATGTACTAATTCAAACACATTCTGAGACATATGAGTACTAACAGGAAAAGGCAGTTTAGACTGCTTTGCTAAAGGACAAACAGTGGCACTGTGAATGATTTGCAGATGAAAATTTCTAAAGTACTCATGCTTATTTTGTACCACCCCGTACCTTTAACCTAAGCTTTGACTATGATTCTACACTTAGAAAACCAGATAAAGAATGTGGGAATTGGAAATTTCTCTTCAGTTGTCAGATGGGGGTTTACGCCCCAGAACACGGACTGTATTTCAGTATATGGCCCGTATTTCAAAACGTAAGTTGGCATCAAGATTTCTAAGCATTTTAGAATTTGTCTTGGGAAAACTTCCTTGATGAAAGTTGTAGAGATTTGAAATACCTTTCCAACAGTATATTACGAGGGTCAAACAGACATTTGTGCAAAGAGTTATGGTTATTTTAATGAAGAGTTGTTGAGCAGTCCAAACAAAATACGGACTGAAATACGGCCCGTCTTTCAAAATAAGGCCAGTATTTTGTCGGGCGTAAAATTTAATGTTCCAGAATAGTATATATTCGTTCATATCAGTCCAAATCATTATTTTCACTCCTTCAAGCCCTAGAACGACCTCCTACCCTCTCTCATCATCAAGAACACCAAGGTAAGCCTATTCTAATCATTCCAAGTAAATTCTAATATATATCCTTGTAATCTAAACAAGAAATCATTATTCCTAACCTAGGGTTTTCAAGAAAACCCATCTCAAGGTTCAAGGTTCAAGATTATGGAAATCTTCTTCAAAGTTCAAGTCTTTAATTCAAGTTTTGGAGCATTACCAGGTATGTGGAGTTACTATCTACGTGTGGGAATATCATTGTTCTTCCCCACGCCTCTTAATCCATAAAGTATGAATCTTTACGAAAACTAGGGTTTCTATACCATGCTCATAAAAACCCTAGGTCCTTGTCCATTATTATGTATGAATTGCTATTATTCTATCATTGTGTTCTTAATAACTCCATATGATTATTTAGAATCAGTCTGTAATCCATGAAAACCCATATATCTCATTCCATGAGTTCTTACATGCAAATTATGCTATGTTAAGATATTTTTCAAGAAAATACTATGTTTTACAAGTTCATGCAAGCAAGTTATAATTCATGATATCCACGTACAAGTAAGTTATGATTCATGAAATCATGGGCAGCAAGTGCCACTTATTTTTACATGTTCATATTTTTTTGGGAGTTGCTTTAATTACCGAGAAGGCTTCAAACAGTCTGAAACTATGTAGCCACCGTAGGATGAGGATCGCTCCACCCATGCTAAGGACGATCTCCCATAATGATTGGATCCTTTCATAATATTATTAAATCTCATGTCCCTGGCAAGGTATGAGTGTTCTGCTGGTAGGACGCAAGTACCAGACCATGTTGCCGGTTATATTTACTACTCTCCCTACTCACGATACTTTACACATGTTATATATATGTATATGCAATCATGTTTATGATCATGTTTCAGTTCAGTCTCTATTATGTTATTTCCATATCCGATGTTATTTCATTTAGTTGCTTTACAAACCAGTACATTCAATGTGCTGACGTCCCCTTTTATTGCCCGGGAGCCTGCATTTCATGATGCAGGTACGGATTTATAGGACGCCACATCTGCTCAGTAGGATTCGCTCATATCAGCTTATTGGTGAGCCCCATCTCATTCGAGGTTTTAGTCAGTTATCTTTATTTTATTAGTTATGCATTTAAAGGTATGTTGGGGGCCTTGTCCCACCCAGTGCGTTTTCCAGTCAAGACTCATGATTAGAGGTTTCATAGACTAGTCAGTTTAGTTATGTTAGACATGCAAGGTGTTAGCCATCTTTGGCTCAACTCATGTTATTTCCGCATTCATGTTTTAAACCAGTATTTTATAAATGTTATGATTCTCATGTTTTATAAAAGCTCATAACATTCATGCTATATTTCCGCTCATGTATGTCTCATGATGATTCAGCAAGCCATGTAGTTCGCTCGGTCACGGTTCGGGGCATGACAAAGCTTGGTATCAGAGCCGTAGGTTCAAGTGTCTTATGGATTCTTTGAAACCGTGTCCAGTGGGGTCACTTTTATATGTGTGAGGGCCCCATACATATAAACAATTGACCACCAAGACATTCAGGATTGTCTCGCTTCTTTCATACTCTAGATCATGTAGTTAGAGCAGTACTTTAGGAATCCTTCTAACTCGTGCGAATTACGTATTTCAGAAAATGCCTGCAAAAAGGAAATACACCAGTAAGACTACAGCTACTAGCCAGAGAGCTACTACAGAGGCAGCTCAAGAAGAAGACATCCCGACCCAGACGACTGCTTCAGAACCAGCAGTCCCAACTGCTTCTACAGCTACTTTGCCTAACACTTCGGACATGGATGTTAGAGGATCCATCCAACTGCTTACTCAGATCGTTGCTAACCAGGCGCAGCGACAAGAATCGGCCCCTAGCTCAGGTGCTAGTAGTGGGTCAAACAGTTCAAGAACTCAGGAATTCTTGCGGATGAAACCTCCAACTTTTATAGGGACTAAGGCTGAGGAGGATCAGCAGAACTATATTGATGGGCTGCAGAAAGTGTTTCGTATTATGCATGTCACTGAGACAGAGGCAACAGAGTTTGGTGCTTTTCAGCTGCAAGATGTTGCTCATATTTGGTATGAGACATGAGAACAATCTCGAGGGGAGAATGCATCTTCTGCTACTTAAGACGAGTTCGTTGAGGCTTTCCTTGACCACTTCATGCCTATCGAGGTCCGGGAAGCAAAGGGTATGGAATTTGAGAGGTTGAGGCATGGTAACTTGACCGTTCAAGAGTACTATCTCAAATTTATTTCGTTGTCCAGATATACTCCTCATATGGTTGCCGACATGAGGGCAACCGTTAGAAGATTTGTACTGGGGTTGAAACCCGAATTATACAGAGATGCCAAGATTGTAGCTCAGAATGATAAGATGACTATCTCTATGATCTTGGCATTTGTGCAAGGTAATGAAGCTGAACTGAAGGAAGAGGAAGATCTGCAGAAATAAAAGGATAATGAATTCAACAAGAGGGCTAAATCTTCAGGTAACTTTAGTCAGGGAGGAAGTAGGCAGTTCTTTAAGAACAGGTCAGCAGGACCTGCTCCATCCACAGCAAGTGCCCCGGTCCTTAAGTTCCGAAATGACAAGAAGAAGAACTTCAGACCACCGAGCTCTTATTCTCAAGCTAGTATGGGCCAGTCAACCTATACTATTCCAGTTTGCAGCAAGTGTAGCAAGAGAAACTTAGGTGAGTGTCGTATGGGTACAGATGCATGCTATGGTTGCGGCCAAAAGGGCCACATTCAGAGAGATTATCCATCAGCTAGACAGGGTATTGGAGGTTACGTGGTGCAGTCCACGAATTCAGCAATCCCTCGTAATAATTAGGCCCAAGAGGGGCATAATGTCGCTAAGTCTGGAAACGCAGGCGGAGGACGAAATCATTTGTATGCGTTGACAGATCGTCAGGATACAGAAGCTCGTGCAGATGTTGTCACAGGTACACTAACAACTTTCACTTTTGACGTATATGCCCTTATTGACGCAGGATCCACCTTATCTTATGTAACCCCGTTTATTGCTAAAAAATTTGAGTTTTAACCAGAAAAATTGCGTGAACCCTTTGAGGTGTCCACCCCCAGTGGGTGAGTCAGTCATAACTAGGCGTATTTAGAGGGGTTGCCTAATTTTAGTCTATCACCGCAGAACCGTAGCTTACTTAGTATAGTTAGAGATGGTAGACTTTGATGTAATCATGGGTATGGATTGGTTGGCTTCATGTTATGCCACAGTATGTTGTAGAACCAAAGTTTTAAGATTTGAATTCCCTAATGAGCCAGTCATAGAATGGGAGGGTAATTCAGTAGTACCCAGGGGTAGATTTATTTCTTACCTAAAAGCCAGTCATCGAAAGGTTATATCTACCACCTTGTTTGAATCAAGGATTCAGATACCTAGACTCCAACTCTCTAGTCCGTCCCAGTTGTAAATGAATTTTCAGAGGTCTTTCCCGAAGATCTTCCAAGAGTCCCTCCTGACAGGGAGATTGAATTTGGAGTTGACCTATTTCTCGATACTCAGCCTCTATTCCGCCATACAGAATAGCTCCAACAGAGTTAAAAGAGCTAAAATCCCAGTTGAAAGACCTTCTTGACAAGGCTTTTATTAGGCTCAGTGTTTCGTCTTGAGGTGCGCTAGTATTATTTGTCCGAAAGAAGGATGGTTACTTACGCATGTGTATTGACTACCGCCAGTTGAACAAGTCACCACTAAGAACAGGTACCCTCTTCCCAGAATAGATGACTTAGTCGACCGACTTCAGGGCGCCTAATGTTATTCAAAGATTGACCTCAGATCAGGCTATCATCAGTTAAAGGTTAAGGAAGTTGATATTCCGAAGACTGCTTTCAGAACCCGTTATGGCCATTTTGAGTTTCTTATTATGTCATTTGGGTTGAAAAATGTGCCAGCTGCTTTCATAGATCTTATGAACAGGGTCTTCAAGCCTTATCTCGATTTATTCGTCATTGTCTTTATTGATGGTATTTTGGTGTATTCCCGTAATGAGGCTGATCATGTAGAACATCTCAGAATAGTGTTGCAGACTCTTAATGATGGCGAACGTTTTGCAGAATTCTCAAAGTGTGAGCTTTGGCTTAATTCAGTGGCGTTCTTAGGCCATGTGATCTCAGGTGAAGATGTTAAAGTTGATTCTCAAAAGATCGATGCCGTAAGGAGTTAGCCTAGACCCATCTCAGTTTCTGATACAAGAAGTTTCTTGGGTCTGGAAGGCTATTATAGATGTTTTATAGAAGGATTTTCTTCTATTTCTGCTCCGTTGACTAAGTTGACTCAGAAAAAGGTTAAGTTTCAATGGTCAGATGCTTGTGAGCGAAGCTTTGAAGAGCTGAAGAAGAGACTAACTTCTGCTCCAGTGTTGACGCTACCAAAAGGAACCGAAAGGTTCGTGGTGTATTGTGATGATTCGGGAGTTGGTCTCGAATGTGTCTTAATGCAACATGGTAAGGTTGTAGCTTATGCATCTCGTCAGCTCAAGGTTCACGAAAATAATTATCCGACTCATGACCTAGCATTGGCAGTTGTAGTTTTTGCACTTAAGATATGGAGTCATTATTTGTATGGAGTTGATATTGATATTTTCACAGATCATAAAAGCCTGCAGTATATCTTCAAGCAAAAGGAGCTGAATCATAGACAGAGAAGATGAATCGAATTGCTTAAGGATTATGGTGTGGATATTCTGTATCACCCGGAGAAAGCGAATGTTGTAGCCGATGCCCTTAGTTGGCATTCCATGGGCAGTTTAGCCCACGTTGATGCAGATAAGAGAGTTATGACCAAGGAAGTTTACTGATTGTCCAGTCTTGGAGTTCAACTTTTGGACTTCGAGGATGGTGGCGTGGTTGTTCAGAATAGCTCTTTCCTCCTTAGTGATTGAAGTCAAAGAGAGACAGTTTAGTGATCCCTACTTGTTGTAGCTGAGAGAGGGGATTCACAAGCATAAGATGACGACTTTTGAACAAGGGGGAGATGATGATACCTTGAGGTACCGACGCAGATTATGGGTTCCAGATGTAGATGGGCTCAGAAAGCGAATCATGTCAGAAGCTCACAACTCCAGGTATTCCATTCACCCAAGTTCCACTAAGATGTACCATGATCTTAAGGAGATTTGTTGGTGGAATGATATGAAGAAAAATCTAGCAGATTTTGTAGCTAAGTATTCGAATTGTCAGCAAGTGAAAGCCGAACACCAGAGGCCTGGTGGCTTGGCTCAGAATATTGATATTCTTGTCTGGAAATGGAAAATGATCAATATGGACTTTGTATCAGGTCTACCTCGTTCAGCTAGGAGACATGACTCTATTTGGGTGATCGTTGACCGGCTTACTAAGTCGGCGCACTTTTTGCCAGTCAAGACCACTGATTCAACAGAGGATTATGCCAAGTTATATGTTAATGAAATTGTCAGATTACATGGGACCCCAGTGTCTATTATTTTAGATCGTGGTGCTCAGTTCACAGTAAACTTCTGGAAATCCTTTCAGAAAGGATTGGGTACCAAGGTGAACCTCAGCACAACTTTTCATCCGCAGACAGATGGCCAGGCAGAGCATACTATTAAGACTCTGGAAGACATGTTGAGAACATGTGTCTGATTACCTTAGATTTCAAAGGCCAGGAAGAAATCCAATTACCTTAGATTTCAAAGGTAATTGGAATGATTACTTACCCCTCATTGAGTTTTCCTATAATAACAGTTATCATGCTAGCATTGGGATGGCACCTTTTGAAGCTTTGTATGGGCGAAGGTGTTGGTCACCGATTGGTTGGTTTGAAGTTGGTGAAGCAGAATTGTTAGGGCCAGATTTGGTCTAACAGGCGATGGAGAAGGTCAAGTTGATTGAAGAGCATTTGAAAACAGCTCAGAGTCGCCAGAAGTCTTACACAGATGTGAGGCGAAGAGACTTGAAATTTCAAGTTAATGATTGGGTGTTCCTTAAAGTCTCACCCATGAAAGGTGTTATGAGATTTGGGAAGAAAGAGAAGCTTAGTCCCAGATATATTGGACCTTACAGAATTTCACGAAAGGTCAGACTAGTCTCTTATGAACTTGAGTTTCCCCAAAAGTTGGTCGTCGTACATCCAGTGTTTCATGTGTCTATGTTGCGGAAGTGTGTAGGAGACCCGTCGTTAGTTGTTCTTGCTGATACGATAACAGTTAAGGATGGTTTGACCTATGAGGAGATCCCCGTAGCCATTCTTGATCGTCAAGTTCGCAAGTTGAGAACTAAAGAAGTGTCCTCAGTGAAAGTGTTATGGAGAAGTCAGAAAGTTGAGGAAGCAACATGGGAAGCCGAGGAACATATGAAATTCAAGTACCTATTTTTGTTTGAAGAGCAAGCAGAGAACGCTCAAGGTAAATTCCCATAGTCCATGTCATGTCATGTCTCATGTTTCACGCTCATGTCATGTATCCAGCGCTCATGTCTCATGCTTCAGTATCCATGTTTTCATGTAATCACGTCATTTCATGTCCCATGTTTCATGCCATGTTTCCTTCACGTTCATGTATTCAAGCCATGTCCAGCCATATTATTAACCATGACCCATCATTGGAGGACGAATGATCCCCAAGGGGAGATATTATAACACCCCGTACCTTTAACCTAAGCTTTCACCATGATTCTAGACTTAAAAAACCAGATAAAGAATGTAGGAATTGGAATTTTCTCTTCAGTTGTCAGATGGGGGTTTACACCCTAGAACACGAACCGTATTTAAGTATATGGCCCGTATTTCAAAACGTAAGTTGGCATCAAGATTTCTGAGCATTCTGGAATTTGGATTGAGGGATATACATTGTTAAATACGGATCGTATTTTGAAATATGTCCCGTATATAACAATGTGATTAGAATTTGGGAAAACTTCCTTGATGAAAGTTGTAGAGCTTTGAAATACCTTTCCAACACTATATTACGGGGGTCAAACGGACATCTGTGCAAATAGTTATGACCATTTTACTGAAGAGTCGTAGAGCAGTCCAAACAAAATACAGACTGAAATACGGTCCGTCTTTCAAAATACGACCAGTATTTTGTCGGGCATAAAATTTAATGTTCCAGAAGAGTATATATTCGTCCAAATCAGTATTTTTCATTCCTTCAAGCCCTTGAACGACCTCCTACCCTCTCCCATCATCAAGAATACCAAGGTAAGCCTATTCTAATCATTCCAAATCAATTCTAATATATATCCTTGTAATCTAAATAAGAAATCATCATTCCTAACCTAGGGTTTTCAGGAAAACCTATCTCAAGGTTCAAGATTTTGGAAATCTTCTTCAAAGTTCAAGTCTTTAATTCAAGTTTTGGAGCATTACCAGGTATGTGGAGTTACTATCTACGTATGGGAACATCATTGTTCTTCCCCACGCCTCTTAATCAATGAAGTATGAATCTTTATGAAAACTAGGGTTTCTATACCATGCTCATAACAACCCTAGGTCCATGTCCATGATTATATTATGTATGGATTGCTATTATTCTATCATTGTGTTCTTAATAACTTCATGTGATTATTGAGAATCAGTCCGTAATCCATGAAAACCCATATATCTCATTCCATGGGTTCTTACATGCAAGTTATGATATGCTAAGATATTTTTCAAGAAAATGCTAGGTTTTACAAGTTCATGCAAGCAAGTTATAATTCATGATATCCACGTACAAGCAAGTTATGATTCATGAAACCACGGGCAGCAAGTGCCACTTATTTTTACATGTTCATGTTTTTTTGGGAGTTGCTTTAATTACCGAGAAAGCTTCAAACAGCCTGAAACTACGTAGCCACCGTAGGATGAGGATCGCTCCACCCATGCTTAGGACGATCTCTCATAATGATTGGATCCTTTCATAATATTATTAAATCTCATGTCCCTGGCAATGTATGAGTGTTCTGCTGGTAGGACGCAAGTACCAGACCATGTTGTCGGTTATATTTACTGCTCTCCCTACTCACGATACTTTACACATGTTATATTATATTAGTTTTGAATTTAAAGGTATGCTAGGGGCCTTGTCCCAGCCAGTACGTTTTCCAGTCAAGACTCATGATTAGAGGTTTCATAGACTAGTCAGTTTAGTTATGTTAGACATGCAAGGTATTTAGCCATCTTTGGCTCAACTCATGTTATTTCCGCATTCATGTTTTAAACCAATATTTTATAAATGTTATGATTCTTATGTTTTATAAAATCTCATCACATTCATGTTATATTTTCGCTCATGTATGCCTCATGATAATTCAACAAGCCATGTGGTTCGCTCGGTCACATGCAGTATGGCACCGAGTGCTGTGTTTCGCCCAGGCTATAGTTCGGGACGTGACATATTTATTATATCAATGGGAGCATGACCTAGTCTCTTATGCCATAATGAACTAGATTCAGAGACACTAACTGAACTTGTAATTTTTGTGACTAATGTTTTAGCAACTTCTTATACTGGCTGCACAAGTGATGGTTGAATTGATTTCTCCCTCAATATGTATAATCCACATTCCTCTCTACCAATCCCTTAGACCTGTCCAGTGTAGAGATCCTGGAAGATAAAGAAATCAGGGAAAAAAAAGGTTGAGCATTTGAGTTTTTTGGTAATCTGAGACACAGACAACAGATTATATTTGAACTCTGGAACAAATAACACATTAGTGATGGTTTGATTTTTAAAAATGCTTGATTCTCCAATATGTGACACTGGCACCACACTACCAGTTGGTAAATGCGCTTTGTTTCTACTAGACTCTGGAACATATTTGCGTTTGTCTAACATGTCAATTTTTGATGTCATGTGATTAGAAGCTCCAGTATCAACTATCCACTCCTTATTCACATAATTTGACACCAAAGCAGATAGGATACTACCTGCTGCAGCAGCTTTGGCTGAATTTTCTGCTGTTCCACCTTCACTTTCTTTAGACAGCATCTGCATGATTTGTTTGTATTGATCTTGTGTGAAGAATACAGTGGGAGTAGGGGCCTGTGCTTGAGGAGGCATTGTGCTATAGGTTGGGAAGCAGCAGCAACCTGATTAGCATATGTTACATTCTTCTTCTTAGATTTCCAGTTAGGTGGATATCAAACCACCTTGAAGCATTGTTCCTTAGTATTTCCTTTGTAGCCACACACTTCACAGATGATGAACTATTGTTGAGTTTTGTTATAGTGGTTACCATAGTGACCATGTCCTGATCCATTTCCACCCCTTCTTGGTCCAGGACCACCAGTATGACCTCCACCAACTCCATTTCCTTTGTGACTGAACATGGCTGAATTATCTATCAAACTAGAGCCTATGCTAGCATGAGCAACACTAGCTAAATTCCTTTGACCTTCCTGATCAATCAACAGAGAATAGGCTTTGTTCAATTTGGGAGTTGGTGACATCATAAGAATTTGACCTCTAGCTTGTGAGTAGGACTCATTCAATCCCATGAGGAGTTGCAGTAGCCTCTGATATTCAAAGTGTTCAGAAAATTTCCTTGACTCAGGACAAGGACAGCCAAGACAAGGCATAATTGTATCAAACTCATACCATAGACCACTAAGTTTTGAAAAATAATCAGATATAGACAAAGTTCCTTGAGTGCATGTATGAATCTCCTTGTGCAAGTGAAACACATGAGATCCATTAATCTTATCAAATCTCTCCTTCAATTCACACCAGACTTTGTGAACATCACAAGCATATACTACACAACTAAGTAAACTAGGTCTAACAACACTCATGATCCATGACAGGACTACAACATTAACCTTCTCCCACAAATCATGCAAATCTGATGAAAAACTACTCTTCGGATACCTTCCATCAACAAAGCCTAATTTTCCTTTACCTAACAATCCAATTCTCATAGACCTACTCCATAATGCATAATTCTCAGAACCAGTTAATTGTAGAGAGATTAACGAACTACCTGGAGTGTCTGTGGATTGAAGATACAGTGGATGTGTGTGATTGATAACTGAATTTGTTGCTCTAGTGCTTGTTGTTCCATTTGCTTCAGCTTGATTGTTGTTAATTGACAAATTTCCAGTTTCTAATGTTGTTTTTGCAGTTCCAATCATCTTTATCAACTGGATTTGGTACGAACTTGAATATCGAGCTCTAGATTTTTTCCTACACTTACTCGCGATTCACTGAATTTACTATGAATCTAAGTGTATTTTAAAGAGCTCGAAAATTACTCTAATCACTCTATGTGTAGCCTACAATCATGTGAGGCTCTGATACCATGATAACTTCATTAATGGAGGTTTGAAGCTAATAGAATTGATAGAGATGAAGCTTGAAGAAGAAGGAAGAAAGAGGGGGAAATGAGAAAGAAGATAGAAACGGTTATAGAGAGAGAAATAATACATAGTGTGTTATGGCAAATGAATCAACTCTATTATTATTCTCATGATACAAGTATATATACACCAATCATTTAATCTACACATCACATAAGTTAACTAACTCTAACAACTTGATTAACTAGAGTAGTTATACTCAACTAACTAACCATGGTAGCTTGTTTACTATTACTATATGTCAACAGCAAGTTGCAACCTGCACAAGAAAAAAAGAGAACCTCCTCAAACAAAAACAAAAAAGGAAAAAGATAAAGAGAACCCGAAAAATAAAAACAATGATTTATTGTATTATTGGAGCTAAGAATAACAAAATTACGAGCAACGTAACTATCTGGGGTTCAATAATTGAGGACTTACACTATCCAATTTCAAAGGCATGTAGATTGTAGTGGCAGCTGAACTTTGAAGAAATGTATCCACGAAATCCTAAAGGTTCATCGTCATATTGTCTCCCACGATTTTCCTTTTCTAATTAAAGGGAAAAAGAAATGAATCTTATCCAAGTGAAAGGGGGAAAAATGTTCAAAAGACAACAGGATTATACACGAGTTTGGGCATTACAGAGAATATATTCTTTATTGCACGTATTATGGGCACTTTTTTTTATTATTAATTCCAAGCTTATAACCATTTTATCCTTCGCCCCTCAAATATCACTTAGTATTTAATCGGTAAAAACTCTTATATGACGCTTTTACTCTACCGAAGTTTAAGTAAAGAAATGAGACTTCTGATTTTTTTTTTTTTTTTTTTGGCTATAAGACTTTTGAAACTTGTGATGTTAAACATGTCATAATATTTATGTGGCTTACTTCTCAATTCTCATTAAGGGTAAAACAAGAAGTTTAAACTAAATTATTTTTAAATGTAAAAATATGTTTTTTTTTCTTACGAAACAAACCGATAAAAAAAATACTATCACAGAGAATATTGGAACAAGAACAGAGGGAAAGTAGAAATAACAATTTCTGATTTCTATATGAACTGATAATCTTGAGAACTGGAAGCAAAAAATTTGATTAAAACCTAGTTGATAAGGTGGAAACATGGAAATGTATTTAAAGTTACGCTAATTAATATGCTGAATAATTGTCAAGAAGAATAATCCCAAGATTTGCCATGATTGTCATGTCTCAAGTATAGTTGCAACAACTGGATTAGGCTAGTCTTCACACTTATTTGTGAAGCCCAATCCGTAAAATTGAAAAGTATATCAGCATCACCCACTAATGATTAACATATCATTAAAACTTAAAATTTGTGTTCAATTTCATTTCATTATACATCTACAAATACATATATGACACAAACCATCAAGACGAGATAAGCCTACTAAAGCAACGCATATATCTGGTGGCATTCATCAGCCACTGTACCAAATTGATATTTTCATTACTAGTATTAGAGCCAGAAGGCATCTATTATTGATGCCAAATGGCAAATATTGATAGGTGTTTCCATCATTTGTTGATTGTTTTTTTGCTGATTAGGATCACATTTTGGACACAAAATAAATGGTTACGGATATATAGATATAGAACTCTTCATACGCCAAAAAGGTTACGGATCAAAAGGTGCTTTGTTTTGTATGAAATTGAATTAAACCAAATAGAGCGTTTATAATTGTTCCATTACCATATAAATATGTGAACTGAGTACTCATCATTTCATTGTCAATCAAGTCTTGCAATTCTTTGTGAGTGACAAAGAGAGGAATATCTATTTTTAGAAAAAAAGTTAGCGATGGCTATTTCTGGTCATTGGACATTTGCTTTTGGCGTCCTTGGTAAATCACTTTTTCTTGTTCTTGGTCTTTAGAAACCAAATTATACACAGATTTAAGTAGGCGTTTGGCCAAAGAAATAAAAAACTTTTTCACTTTTTTTGGAATTTTGGAGTTGAAGTTGGAGTTGGAATTGTGTTTGGCCAAGTTTTTGAAATTGTATTTTTTTTGTTGAAATGTAGTTGTTTTGGTTGTGAAAAAAGGGAAAAACTTGAAAAATAAGTTTTTCTTGTTTTTCAAATTCCGAAATACAACTTCAAGTTATATTTGAAATTTTCATAGCCAAACGCTGATTCCGGAAAAAAATAAAAAAAAATCTAAAAAAAAATGAATAATTCTTATGGCCAAACGGGCCCACCGTTCGTTACCTTTCTTCCTTATTTTGTATAGTCAGGAAATAAAAATCGGTCAACAGTGGGCCAATTAAAATTAAATTATAATTTTACTTATAAACAAATCTATACAACCTCTAGTTAGTGGAAAACTGGAAATGTCAATCATTTCATCGTACCAACAAATCCTCAATCATTACCGTACATAAGGCTGGGCATAAATATCAAAAATCGAAAAATCGAACCGAACCGAACTGAAACTTTAACAAACCGAACCGAACCGAACTAGTTTGGTTCGGTGTTTGGTGTCCACCGTCAAAAAACCGAAACCGAAATAGCCGAACTGAAGTTTGATAAAACCGAACCGAAAAACCGAACGCGCACCGAAATTTAATACATTACCCAAAAAAAATTAAAATAGTCCAGGCCCATTAAGTTTAAAGCAAAAAAAACTCAATTGTAATAAGTCTTCTTTTGCATTTGTATCCCTAATTTTCCACTTCAATTGAGAAAATCAAATATCCTTAATAAAGAAAAGTAACTAGGATGTTTCTTTAGGATTACTGTATGTCTTTTATGTGTTTTCTTAATTATTCTTACGGTATGTATATAACACCTAGTAATCCTATATCATGATTATAGTTTTCTGTTCTTGTGTATCATGTTTGTTTGATTTTGATTTTAATTTATCAGTTTTATGTTTTATTGCTTTTGAGAATATGAATTAGTGTCAATGGAATCGCTTCTAATATTATATTAAAAAAACCGAATTAAAAAAATCGAAACCGAACCGAATCGAACCGAACTTTAAAAAACCGAAACCGAAAGAACCGAACCAAACTAGTTTGGTTCGGTGTTCGGTGTCCACCTTCAAAAAACCGAACCCAAAATAGCCAAACCGAATTTTGATAAAACCGAACCGAAAAACCGAGCGCCCACCCTTACGTACATAATTTAATCATTGCTAATGGATATTTGTGGGTATTTTATCTCTTCCGATTATACATTATTTTAATTACCAGGAGTTTTTCTTGTTGACCCCTTGAGTTTTCAATCTTGCAGGAAATATTGACTCGTTTATTGTTTTCCTCTCTCCACTGTAAGTCACTTGTGAGCTTTCCTTATTCATTTCACTCAGTTTATTCAATGTATTTTTCTATAGTTAACGATTACAAGTTACATACTTATGCTCTTGCAGGCCTACATTTTATAAAATTTATAAGAAGAAATCAACAGAAGGCTATCAGTCAATTCCATACGTGATTGCGCTCTTTAGTTCCATGCTTTGGATATACTATGCATTTTTGAAGACCAACACAACCCTTCTCATCACTATAAACTCTTTGGTGTCTTCATGGAAACAATCTATGTTGGTTTTCACCTTTTTTACGCACCAAAGAAAGCTAGGGTAACTTTTTCGTGAACTTATTCTTTTCTCTTTCAATCATTATTTCCATCTTAATACAAAGAAAGAAGCTTATAATTTGGAACATTCTTATAAATGCAGGTCCACACTGTGAAAATGCTTCTTTTAACAGTGGTAGGTAGATTTGGTGCAATTATCCTCGTTACTCAGTTTCTATTCAAAGGAGCGGCTCGTGGCCAAGTGGTTGGATGGGTTTGCTTTGTGCTCTCCTTGTGCGTGTTTGTAGCACCATTATGCATAGTGGTAAGCTTGAAAATTAGTTCTCAATTTATTTAACCCGTTCTACCATATTACTTGCCTTATTTTTCAAATTGCGCATTTCACTTATTATGGACGATTATATGTAATTATTTTTAAGGTAACATGAGAGCGTAGATTTCTTTTCACAATATCAGTACACAAAAGTTAGAGTACACGCGAAGATTGCACTCATTTTGCCTGATCATTTTATGCAGAGACAAGTCATCAAAACAAAAAGTGTGGAGTACATGCCAATTCTCCTATCAGTTTTCCTCACATTAAATGCTGTCATGTGGTTCTTCTATGGTCTCCTACTAAAAGACGTTAACATTGCTGTAAGTTCTCTCATCATACAATTTCTTTACTTGAATTTTATCAATGTTCTTATGGAATTTCCTTCTAATATTTATAGGCCCCTAACATATTGGGATTCATCTTCGGTATTCTCCAAATGGTGCTCTATGCAATGTACCGCAGAAAAGAGAAGCCTATTGTTATGGAGCAGAACCTTCCTGAGGTGCAAAATCCTGTCATAATCTTGGACGATAACAAGAAGATTCCAGAACTAACGGAAGAACAAATAATAGACATAGTGAAGCTTGGTAAATTGGTTTGTTCGGGCAAAATTCAAATGGCTTCAACTCTTAATCAAAATGCAATTAAAGAAGAGAAGCTGCCTAAGCTGCAAACTGTGGAGACCTAAAACTTTGTGAACCTTTAAGTTGCACCATGTGTTTTATTTTAATTAATCCAGTTAAAACGAAGGCTAATTCTGAATTTCTAATTCACCTTTAGTGTTTGTCCATCATAGGATCGAATTTGTTGGGAATTAAGTCTGTTGTGAGGGGTGTTAACCAGATTGGGCTTGTCTCAGACAAGATAGACAAGGCCCAATGTTCATGATACAAACTGGAGGCTCCTTCACAGATTTAGCATTAGAGTCTATTTCAATTGTTTAACCGTTGTTGTAATTTCGATAGTAGCCATTTGTATGTAACTATAAATACTTCTTCAGTTCTTTGGTTTCAGAAATAAGATGAGCACTTCATTACAATTTCACAAGATATTTTCTTCTCTATCACTTCTCTCTCGACAAACCAGAGAATTTCCACCAACTTGTGTATGACTCAAGAAACGACCATTTTAATTTATTGAATCCAGAAGTAACTTACATATATAACTATACCTGAAGCAAAAAAGAAGACGACGTTATGATTTACCGGCTTTATAGATGGATGAAATATTTATAACCGTGCCGTCAAATTCATGTTTAGGAAATTTAAGTTAATAATTATTTTTATTTCTTCATTTCAACAATTGAATTTTGACATTCTTGGGCTAGATCCAGTTTTTCTCGGTAAATCAGATAACTAGTACATTTTTTTCTCCACAAAAATCACTTAACTGTCTTTTCTAACACAAAAATCACTAAATTTTGAGTATACTAACACAAAGGTCACTAAACCAGAAAATACTACTCTTAACTTTTCGGGGGATAACCCGTTTTTAACTTTTTTTAATCTAATAAATAAAAATTTAATCAAAACGAGTCATCCAGTTTAGATATGAATGAATTTCAGGAGTCCATCGTAGACTTACCAAAATCCAAAGTGGGAAATTTTTTGGAGTAGAATGCAAAGTCTAATGTTAGACTTAGACAAAGCCTAAATGTTACAGTTTTATCCACTATGGTTATTTAATAGCCAAATTTTAGTTAAATTCAAACCCTAAATATTAGAAAAGATAATTAAACTATAATTTCGTTCAATATAAAATCTATTTTTAAAGGATACTCAATTTGAATAGGAAAGAATTTTGTTCGATCGCGGACTTACCAAAATTCAAACTAGGAAACTTCTTTAGTTAAATTCATAGTATGCTTTTAGACGAAGTCTAAATATTACTATAATTTTATCCAATATGAAATTATGAATTACTTAATAGTCAAAATTTAATTTTAATATACTGGACAAGTAAAAGTAACAGAAAAAGTACTAGGACAAATTTCAATGACAATATTATCTAACTTTAAATTTTTTCGTATACTGGACGAAATGATTTTGTGTTAGAAAAGATAGTTAATTGACTTTTGTGAAAAAAAGTGATGGTTACGTGAGCAGCTGTGAAATTTACCCTAGTTTTTCTTTAGTTTTATTTCTTTTTGCCCTTATGAACATCTAAGTGTACTCGAAGTAAAACCGAAAAGACTTCCTGTTTAGTTATCCAAATTCCACATGTAAAAAATTTCCTCGTATAATAAACATTTTACCTTTTTTTTTTTTGTTGGTTTTCCATTCATGTTTGATGCCCACTTTGAACTTTTGACAAATTCAGATTTGCATTGCGTAAGATTTATTTAATGAGGAAGTTCTCTCTATCAAGATTTTTTTTTTCATTCCCAAAATTAAAACGCGAGACCTCTAAAAAGATGTAGCGATTCTATACATCCCTGATCCCACCACGATGCTTGGTGGTGTAATGACTATTTAGAGTTTGAATAGGGACAAAGTATTTTGAGATTAATACTTCTTTCTTGTCCTACTACAAAAGTACATGAAATGATAATTAATGTAACCTTTTCTACACAGAATAAAAATCATGCAAGCGATAGGTACGTGTACTATAGAATAATATTTTTTTTTGGTTCAAACATGTAGAATATTATAACACCACAAGTAAAGTTTGAACACCCAAACTAGGGTTGGCCTCTATGGTCGATCCAGAGGCGGACTCAGGATTTTAAATTGGCGGGGCATTATTATCTATATTATATTAAAAGTGCGAAGGATTTTAGAAATGTTGATTGAACTTTTTGCCCTTCATTAAAAGACTTTGCAATAAATAAAATAGTCATTTAACAATAATTAGAACTTTAAAATAAGTTAAATTTATTTATTTATTATTTCCTTGTTTGACTAAAACTCTTAATATTTAGGACTTTAGGGTTAGCAAAAGGCATCTATAAAAGCATTAGGTATGATTTTCTTTTACAGTTGACAATATACGTGCATACGCCAGCCGATAAGTTACACAAAGTTGATTACGGGTATAGCTTATGGGTATAACACTGTAACTCTTTCTCCTAATTCATACTGTTGTACTAATTCTTTTCCAATTTGTATGAAATCATTGTTCCACGTTATTCACCATAAATTGTTTAGGGGTAATCGGACATGAATTGCGATAATAAAACACGGCAAAGTTTTCGACACGTAGTATCAGTTCTTTTGTTTTTTTGCCCTTTTCCGAAATTGAGTATTGCTTATATCTTTTAAATATTTGAAACACATAATTAACTAGTGTAAAGGTCCGCGCTTCGCGCTGTTATAAAATATACTCCCTTCGTTCATTTTTATTTGTCCTATGTTAAAAATAGTTGTCCACTTTTACTTGTTCAGTTTGAAAATTCAAGAGATAATATACTATTTCATACCTATTTTACCTTTATTATTAATTGTTGAGTTGGAAACTTCAAGGAATTGTTAGTAGTTGCACAAGTTTTAAAACATTTTGATCGAGATGACTTAGTAATAATTAGGGGTGATATAATAAAATTGAAATTTTATTTATGACTTCTTAAGGGTTGTGCCAAATCAATACAGTAAAAGTAAAAAATGGACAGAGAGAGTATTTTCTCTTATAATTATGAAAGATACAATTTTGTTTTACTGTAGATAAGTAAATATAGATATACACATTAATGTCTGAATTTAGTTTAATACATTTACTTCTACCAAGGGAAGATAGTTTAACAACATAAATGCATAAAATTTAGGACTAACATCCTAATAAACATAAAAATGGTATACTGAAAAGAAAAAAATATGGAGAAAAATGAAATAAATACGGGAATAAGCATATAGCGTGTTGCTGTTAGTCCCATACCCCTCTCTCTCATAGCATCGAGCTGATACCAAAACAACGAAAATTAGAATTTCCCTTAGCCAATCTTAACTTTCTATAGATCGAAATATTATAAGAATGAATACAGAATGTGATAAGTTCATATCATCATATCGAGTTATATAGAAACTAATTTCAAACTTTTAAATAAAAATAATAAGTCAATATCACATAGTAATTATTATTTTCTTTAACCCAGGGTTTGAAGATATTATTATCAAATAATGTACACAAGCATTTTCATAGTGTCTAATGCCTATTTGAACAAAAAAAACAAATATATATATATATATATATATATAACTGATCACTTGATCAATTTTAATATACTTTCTTGACTTGCAAGATGTTGGACGCTTCCTGGCTGCTTCAACATCATCTGGTGATAATATCTCTTTATTTTTAGTTGTCTTCATCTCGTCCCCAAATTTCTTGAATTGTAGAGTCTTTTTTGTAGTAATATCTCTTCATGTTTCATTTACCTTTCTTCTTCTGTTACTGCAAATATTGTACTAATAAATTACTTTATGCAAATGAAAAAAAATTTGTTACATTCACAAAGGGTAAAAAAGTGGCAGGAAAAGTATTATCACTACATTTCAAGCCAAAAAAAAAAAAAAAAAAGCGACACAGGAAAAAAAAAATATACGCAAAAGAATAAATTAGTTCATCTTAATGATCTTTGTGTTCAATAATAAAAATGAAACTGTATGCTACCAGTTAAAGAAAAAGCCTTAACACAATTGTGAACAAATATGAACAAATAAAACAAATTGTTTAATCAAATAGGAGTAACATAAATCACAAAATAATGAACTACTCGTATAAAATATAGGAGAATATATACCAAATCATTTTTCCCATCTTCTTTTCTTGGATAAACTATCTAGATAATTACCAATATGATACTAAATAGAACAGTTTTCAAAATTTTAGTACATAGAACAGTTCTCATACAAGATTAATAAAAGTATATTAAACCATTCAACCAAAAACTTTTTTTTATTCTCATAACTGATGAAAAAAAGATCACTACCAAGCATATAGAGCGATGCTGCAGGATTATAATATGGAGGTGAGGAAAAAAGAAAGAAGCAAATGTCAGTGACGGAGCGAGACAACAAAAGTAAAGGCACAAACAGAAGGTTAAGAAACTTGACTATAGCATAACCAAAAATAAGGAAGAATAAGAAGATATATATAGTGGCAAATAATAAGCAGAGAAATGAATGGTCACCCTATTATTATCAGTGATTAATATCAAAGGAAAAACGATTTTAGGCTTAATGTATCCATAAATATTGCTGCAACATGGGCAGACGGTTATTTTGGACTTATTGTAATTAAAGTTGTACGTGGCCTGCACTTTTGCAAAGAAATATTTAATGTACGAGGTTTTTGTTAATTTAATTATATAGTAAATTATGTAAAGAAATGTGGAAAAATTGCCAAAAAAAAAGGAGAAAAAAGATAAATAGAAATGGTGGCCATAGAGAGATGCCACATCACCTTGTCTATGTCTATCTTTATATAATATATAGATTTAATGATCTTTGGTCCATATGTTGGAATACTTTATACCTTTATGAATTTTAACATTTTTCGCATCTCTTCACTGCTAATTTTGTCAGGTACATGTCATGCATTTAAACTATTTATGGCAAGGAATTTTCTTTTTAGAAGTAGATAAGATTACTATATATATCATTCACATCGATAAAGTGTTATCCTTGTGCCTTTGGATGTATTTCTTTTGCAACTGTAGTAGAAAACATATTAGTTAATCCGCGGTACCTTTTCCTTTCAATTGTCACAAATATCCATCACATTTTTCAGGATGTGGCATGACTGAGTTACTGCTATTGGAACACATGGATTGCATGAGTGATAACGTCCAAATCCACTCCTCAAAGAGAAAGTGTACACGGTCGTATGCAATATAATTTATCCAACTATGAGTCGGGGTCGATCCCACAGGGAACAATATACTAGGCGATTTAAACAAGTAAGGAATTATCACTTTCTACGCTAAGCCAAACACTTGATAATATTTTGATTTTAAGAGAATTATAACTAATGCAAAAATGTAAACTAATCTAGAAAGCGAATAAAATGATCAATGGCCACAAGCATGGATACAAGGAACTCTCAAGTAACGATCTAATGTAGTTTATGATTTTACAACTAAGAGCAGATTTATGTTAATAGATAATGGTTTCTAAAATCTCATTGAAAGTCTTCCAACCAAATCAATGAATTTCACTCTTAAGCTTTTCCAAGCCTTAGAGTGTGATATCAAGCACAACCAATTGAATCTCAAGTAACTTTCCTATTCCTAACTCAAGTTATTAGATGGTTTTAATGACCCAAATTCTTGTTAATTGATCTTTCCCAACCTAGATTTCCTCTTCCGAACTCAATCAAAGTAAATGGGCGAGTCTTAGGGTTAGCTAATCCCTTAAGAAACATTAAAGAACAAGATTAATTAAATCAACAAAGACCCACTTCAATAGCAATAAAAATCATTCAATACATAAGCAAAACAAGAGTTTCATCCAACACTTTAATCATAAAATATTTCCATAAACAAGATTCAAGTAAAGAAGATAAATACTACACACTTAGATATACAATACAAAGCAAGAAATTGAAGAAATGAATTAAACGTTTAAGAAATGCTCAACCAAATCTTCAAATCTTCAACCCCAAAGTGTGGTGTAGGAACCTAGTCTCCAAAACTTGTATGAAATGGCCAAAGATATGTTTTACAAACCCTAAAAGAGTATTTATAACATTCCAAAAACGGGAACAAATTGTGGACAAAAATGCCCTGCGTGCAGCACATGCTGCAGCAAGTGCTACTCGCAGGCACAACATGCTGCAGTAAGTGCTACTCGCAGGTGATGCATGCACAACATG